>NC_092482.1:7555140-7767640 GCF_047495875.1 Pithys albifrons albifrons
CACGGAGAAAGAAAGATCCAGGCCTGGATTCTCAGATGCATATGATTCATTACCAAAGCCATAAGAAATGTGTGTCCTTATGCCTTCTGTCTTGCAAGAATCAGCCGTTTCTCTTGCTAGCAACGAAAAGTTGCACTTTGCTCGTTGAGCTTCCCCTAATGAACAACAGTGCTTTGCACCGTGAAAACAAGCTCCAGCTCTGGAGTTTTATATGCGTATGATTTACTTTCCAAAACCATAAGAAATATGGGCCCTGATGTCTACTGTCTGTCAGAAATCAAGAGTTTCACGTGTTAGAAGAGCAAAGGTGCACTTTGCGATAGGAGCTTCCCGTGCGTAACAACTGTGTTTTCACCAAGAAAGAAAGCTCCAGACCTGCATTCTCGATTGCATATGATTCACTTATAAAAGCCATAAGAAATGTGTGTCCTTTTACTTTCTGTCTTGCAAGAATCAGCTGTTTCTCTTGTTAGCTAAGAAAAGTTGCACTTTGCGAGATGAGCTTCCCCTAAGGAACAACGTTGTTTTTCACCGAGAAAGAAGGATCCAGTCCTGGATTCTCAGATGCATATGAGAATCTTTCTAAAGCCATAAAAATATGTGTCCTGATACATGCTTTTTGGCAGGAATCGACTGTTTCACTTGTTAGCCGAAAAATGCCATTCTTTGCGAGCTGAACTTCCCCTAAGGAACACCAGTGCTTTGCATCCAGAAAGAGGGCTCCAGTCCTGGATTCCCTGATGCATGTGATTCACTAACCAGAGCCATAAGAATACTGTGTCCTGATGCCTTCTGTCTGACAGGAATCGACTGTTTCACTTGTTAGCAAAGCAAAGTTGCACTTTGCTCGTTGAGCTTCCCCTAAGGAACACCAGTGCTTTGCATCCAGAAAGAGAGCGCCAGTCCTGGATTCTCTGATGCATGTGATTCACTAGCCAGAGCCATAAGAATACTGTGTCCTGATGCCTTCTCTCTGACAGGAATCGACCCTTTCACTTGTTAGCAAAGCAAAGTTGCACTTTGCTCGTTGAGCTTCCCGTAAGGAACAACAGTGCTTTGCACCGTGAAAGCAACCTCCAGCCCTGGAGTTTTAGATGTATATGAATTACTTTCCAAAACCATAAGAAATATGTGCCCTGATGTCTCCTGTCTGTCAGAAATCAAGAGTTTCACGTGTTAGAAGAGCAAAGGTTCACTTTGCGATAGGAGCTTCCCGTACGTAACAACCGTGTTTGCACCAAGAAAGAAAGTTCCAGACCTGAATTCTCGAATGCATATGATTCACTTATCAAAGTCATAAGAAATGTGTGTCCTTTTGCTTTCTGTCTTGAAAGAATCAGCTGTTTCTCTTGTTAGCAACGAAAAGTTGCACCTTGCGAGTTGAGCTTCCCCTAAGGAACAAAGTTGTTTTTCACCGAGAAAGAAAGATCCAGGCCTCGATTCTCAGATGCATATTATTCACTTACCAAAGCCATAAGAAATGTGTGTCCTTATGCCTTCTGTCTTGCAAGAATCAGCTGTTTCTCTTGTTAGTAACGAAAAGATGCACTTTGCGAGGTGAGCTTCCCCTAAGGAACAAAGTTGTTTTTCACCGAGAAAGAAGGATCCAGTCCTGGATTCTCAGATGCATATGAGAATCTTTCTAAAGCCATAAGAAATATGTGTCCGGATACATTCTTTCTGACGGGAATCGACTGTTTCACTTGATAGCAGAATAATGCTACTCTTTGCGAGCTGAACTTCTCCTAAAGAACAACAGTGCTTTGCATCCAGAAAGAGAGCTCCAGTCCTGGATTCTCTGATGCATGTGATTCACTAGCCAGAGCCATAAGAATACTGTGTCCTGATGCCTTCTGTCTGACAGGAATCGACTGTTTCACTTGTTAGCAAAGCAAAGTTGCACTTTGCGAGATGAGCTTCCCTTAAGGAACAACAGTGCTTTGCACAGCGAAAGCAAGCTCCAGCCCTGGAGTTTTAGATGTATATGATTTACTTTCCAAAACCATAAGAAATATGTGCCCTGATGTCTCCTGTCTGTCAGAAATCAAGAGTTTCACGTGTTAGAAGAGCAAAGGTGCACTTTGCGATAGGAGCTTCCCGTAAGTAACAACCGTGTTTTCACCAAGAAAGAAAGCTCCAGACCTGCATTCTCGAATGCATATGATTCACTTATCAAAGTCATAAGGAATGTGTGTCCTTTTGCTTTCTGTCTTGCAAGAATCAGCTGTTTCTCTTGTTAGGAACAAAAAGTTGCACTTTGCGAGGTGAGCTTCCCCTAAGGAACAAGGTTGTTTTTCACCGAGAAAGAAGGATCCAGTCCTGGATTCTCAGATGCATATGAGAATCTTTCTAAAGCCATAAGAAATATGTGTCCGGATACATTCTTTCTGACGGGAATCGACTGTTTCACTTGATAGCAGAATAATGCTACTCTTTGCGAGCTGAACTTCTCCTAAAGAACAACTGTGCTTTGCATCCAGAAAGAGAGGTCCAGTCCTGGATTCTTTGATGCATGTGATTCACCAGCCAGTGCCATAAGAATACTGTGTCCTGATGCCTTCTGTCGGACAGGAATCGACTGTTTCACTTGTTAGCAAAGCAAAGTTGCAGTTTGCTCGTTGAGCTTCCCCTAAGGAACAATGTTGTTTTTCACCGAGAAAGAAAGATCCAGTCCTGGATTCTCAGATGCATATTATTCACTTACCGAAGCCATAAGAAATGTGTGTCCTGATGCCTTCTGTCTGACAAGAATCGACAGTTTCTCTTGTTAGCAAAGCAAAGTTGCACTTTGCTCTTTGAGATTCCCTTAAGGAACAACTGTTCTTTGCATCCAGAAAGAGAGCTCCAGTCCTGGATTCTCTGATGCATGTGATTCACTAGCCAGAGCCATAAGAATACTGTGTCCTGATGCCTTCTGTCTGACAGGAATCGACTGTTTCACTTGTTAGCAAAGCAAAGTTGCACTTTGCGAGATGAGCTTCCCTTAAAGAACAACAGTGCTTTGCACCGTGAAAGCAAGCTCCAGCCCTGGAGTTTTAGATGTGTATGATTTACTTTCCAAAACCATAAGAAATATGTGCCCTGATGTCTCCTCTCTGTCAGAAATCATGAGTTTCACGTCATAGAAGAGCAAAGGTGCACTTTGCGATAGGAGCTTCCCGTAAGTAACAACTGTGTTTTCACAAAGAAAGAAAGCTCCAGACCTGCATTCTCGAATGCATATGATTCACTTATCAAAGCCATAAGAAATGTGTGTCCTTATGCCTTCTGTCTTGCAAGAATCAGCCGTTTCTCTTGCTAGCAACGAAAAGTTGCACTTTGCTCGTTGAGCTTCCCCTAAGGAACAACAGTGCTTTGCACAGCGAAAGCAAGCTCCAGCCCTGGAGTTTTAAATGTATATGATTTACTTTCCAAACCCATAAGAAATATGTGCTCTGATGTCTCCTGTCTGTCAGAAATCAAGAGTTTCACGTGTTAGATGAGCAAAGGTGCACTTTGCGATAGGAGCTTCCCGTACGTAACAACTCTGTTTTCGCCAAGAAAGAAAGCTCCAGACCGGCCTTCTCGAATGCATATGATTCACTTATCAAAGCCATAAGAAATGTGTGTCCTTTTGCTTTCTGTCTTGAAAGAATCAGCTGTTTCTCCTGTTAGCAACGAAAAGTTGCACTTTGCGAGTTGAGCTTCCCCTAAGGAACAAAGTTGTTTTTCACCGAGGAAGAAAGATCCAGGCCTCGATTCTCAGATGCATATTATTCACTTACCAAAGCCATAAGAAATGCGTGTCCTTATGACTTCTGTCTTGAAAGAGTAAGCTGTTTCTCTTGTTAGCAACGAAAAGTTGCACTTTGCGAGATAAGCCTCCCCTAAGGAACAACGTTGTTTTTCTCCGAGAAAGAAAGATCCAGTTCTGGATTCTCAGATGCATATTATTCACTTACCGAAGCCATAAGAAATGTGTGTTCTTGTGCTTGCTGTCTTGCAAGAATCAGCTGTTTCTCTTGTTAGCAACGAAAAGTTGCACTTTGCGAGATGAGCCTCCCCTAAGGATCAACGTTGTTTTTCTCCGAGAAAGAAGGATCCAGTCCTGGATTCTCAGATGCATATGAGAATCTTTCTAAAGCCATAAGAAATATGTGTCCTGATACATTCTTTCTGGCAGGAATCGACTGTTTCACTTGTTAGCCGAAAAATGCTATTCTTTGCGAGCTGAACTTCCCCTAAGGAACAACTGTGCTTTGCATCCAGAAAGAGGGCTCTAGTCCTGGATTCCCTGATGCATGTGATTCACTAACCAGAGCCATATGAATACTGTGTCCTGATGCCTTCTGTCTGACAGGAATCGACTGTTTCACTTGTTAGCAAAGCAAAGTTGCACTTTGCTCGTTGAGCTTCCCCTAAGAAACAACAGTGCTTTGCATCCAGAAAGAGAGCTCCAGTCCTGGATTCTCTGATGCATGTGATTCACTAGCCAGAGCCATAAGAATACTGTGTCCTGATGCCTTCTGTCTGAAAGGAATCGTCTGTTTCACTTGTTAGCAAAGCAAAGTTGCACTTTGCTCGCTGAGCTTTCCCTAAGGAACAACAGTGCTTTGCACAGCGAAAGCAAGCTCCAGCCCTGGAGTTTTAGATGTATATGATTTTCTTTCCAAAACCATAAGAAATATGTGCTCTGATGTCTCCTGTCTGTCAGAAATCAAGAGTTTCACGTGTTAGAAGAGCAAAGGTGCACTTTGCGATAGGAGCTTCCCGTACGTAACAACTGTGTTTTCACCAAGAAAGAAAGCGCCAGACCTGCATTCTCGAATGCATATGATTCACTTATCAAAGCCATAAGAAATGTGTGTCCTTTTGCTTTCTGTCTGGAATCAGCTGTTTCTCCTGTTAGCAACGAAAAGTTGCACTTTGCGTGTTGAGCTTCCCCTAAGGAACAAAGTTGTTTTTCACCGAGAAAGAAAGATCCAGGCCTCGATTCTCAGATGCATATTATTCACTTACCAAAGCCATAAGAAATGTGTGCCCTTTTGCTTTCTGTCTGGAAAGAATCAGCTGTTTCTCTTGTTAGCAACGAAAAGTTGCACTTTGCGAGATGAGCTTCCCCTAAGGAACAACGTTGTTTTTCACCGAGAAAGAAGGATCCAGTCCTGGATTCTCAGATGCATATGAGAATCTTTCTAAAGCCATAAGAAATATGTGTCCGGATACATTCTTTCTGACGGGAATCGACTGTTTCACTTGATAGCAGAGTAATGCTACTCTTTGCGAGCTGAACTTCTCCTAAAGAACAACTGTGCTTTGCATCCAGAAAGAGAGCTCCAGTCCTGGATTCTCTGATGCATGTGATTCACTAGCCAGAGCCATAAGAATACTGTGTCCTGATGCCTTCTGTCTGACAGGAATCGACTGTTTCACTTGTTAGCAAAGCAAAGTTGCACTTTGCGAGATGAGCTTCCCTTAAGGAACAACAGTGCTTTGCACAGCGAAAGCAAGCTCCAGCCCTGGAGTTTTAGCTGTATATGATTTACTTTCCAAAACCATAAGAAATATGTGCCCTGATGTCTCCTGTCTGTCAGAAATCAAGAGTTTCACGTGTTAGAAGAGCAAAGGTGCACTTTGCTATAGAAGCTTCCTGTACGTAACAACTGTGTTTTCACCGAGAAAGAAAGCTCCAGACCTGCATTTTCGAATGCATATTATTCACTTACCAAAGCCATAAGAAATGTGTGTCCTTTTGCTTGCTGTCTTGCAAGAATCAGCTGTTTCTCTTGTTAGCAACGAAAAGTTGCCCTTTGCGAGATGAGCCTCCCCTAAGGAACAACGTTGTTTTTCTCCGAGAAAGAAAGATCCCGGCCTGGATTCTCAGATGCTTATGAGAATCTTTCTAAAGCCATAAGAAATATGTGTCCTGATACATTCTTTCTGGCAGGAATCGACTGTTTCACTTGTTAGCCGAAAAATGCTATTCTTTGCGAGCTGAACTTCCCCTAAGGAACATCTGTGCTTTGCATCCAGAAAGAGGGCTCCAGTCCTGGATTCCCTGATGCATGTGGTTCACTAACCAGAGCCATAAGAATACTGTGTCCTGATGCCTTCTGTCTGACAGGAATCGACTGTTTCACTTGTTAGCAAAGCAAAGTTGCACTTTGCTCGTTGAACTTCCCCTAAGGAACAACAGTGCTTTGCATCCAGAAAGAGAGCTCCAGTCCTGGATTCTCTGATGCATGTGATTCACTAGCCAGAGCCATAAGAATACTGTGTCCTGATGCCTTCTGTCTGACAGGAATCGACTGTTTCACTTGTTAGCAAAGCAAAGTTGCACTTTGCGAGATGAGCTTCCCTTAAGGAACAACAGTGCTTTGCACAGCGAAAGCAAGCTCCAGCCCTGGAGTTTTAGATGTATATGATTTACTTTCCAAAACCATAAGAAATATGTGCCCTTATGTCTCCTGTCTGTCAGAAATCAAGAGTTTCACGTGTTCGAAGAGCAAAGGTGCACTTTGCGATAGGAGCTTCCCGTAAGTAACAACCGTGTTTTCACCAAGAAAGAAAGCTCCAGACCTGCATTCTCGAATGCATATGATTCACTTATCAAAGCCATAAGGAATGTGTGTCCTTTTGCTTTCTGTCTTGAAAGAATCAGCTGTTTCTCCTGTTAGCAAAGAAAAGTTGCACTTTGCGTGTTGAGCTTCCCCTAAGGAACAAAGTTGTTTTTCACCGAGAAAGAAAGATCCAGGCCTCGATTCTCAGATGCATATTATTCACTTACCAAAGCCATAAGAAATGTGTGCCCTTTTGCTTTCTGTCTGGAAAGAATCAGCAGTTTCTCTTGTTAGCAACGAAAAGTTGCACTTTGCGAGATGAGCTTCCCCTAAGGAACAACGTTGTTTTTCACCGAGAAAGAAGGATCCAGTCCTGGATTCTCAGATGCATATGAGAATCTTTCTAAAGCCATAAGAAATATGTGTCCGGATACATTCTTTCTGACGGGAATCGACTGTTTCACTTGATAGCAGAGTAATGCTACTCTTTGCGAGCTGAACTTCTCCTAAAGAACAACTGTGCTTTGCATCCAGAAAGAGAGCTCCAGTCCTGGATTCTCTGATGCATGTGATTCACTAGCCAGAGCCATAAGAATACTGTGTCCTGATGCCTTCTGTCTGACAGGAATCGACTGTTTCACTTGTTAGCAAAGCAAAGTTGCACTTTGCGAGATGAGCTTCCCTTAAGGAACAACAGCGCTTTGCACAGCGAAAGCAAGCTCCAGCCCTGGAGTTTTAGCTGTATATGATTTACTTTCCAAAACCATAAGAAATATGTGCCCTGATGTCTCCTGTCTGTCAGAAATCAAGAGTTTCACGTGTTAGAAGAGCAAAGGTGCACTTTGCGATAGGAGCTTCCCGTACGTAACAACAGTGTTTTCACCAAGAAAGAAAGCTCCAGACCTGCATTCTCGAATGCATATGATTCACTTATCAAAGTCATAAGAAATGTGTGTCCTTTTGCTTTCTGTCTTGAAAGAATCAGCTGTTTCTCCTGTTAGCAAAGAAAAGTTGCACTTTGCGTGTTGAGCTTCCCCTAAGGAACAAAGTTGTTTTTCACCGAGAAAGAAAGATCCAGGCCTCGATTCTCAGATGCATATTATTCACTTACCAAAGCCATAAGAAATGTGTGCCCTTTTGCTTTCTGTCTGGAAAGAATCAGCTGTTTCTCTTGTTAGCAACGAAAAGTTGCACTTTGCGAGATGAGCTTCCCCTAAGGAACAACGTTGTTTTTCACCGAGAAAGAAGGATCCAGTCCTGGATTCTCAGATGCATATGAGAATCTTTCTAAAGCCATAAGAAATATGTGTCCGGATACATTCTTTCTGACGGGAATCGACTGTTTCACTTGATAGCAGAGTAATGCTACTCTTTGCGAGCTGAACTTCTCCTAAGGAACAACTGTGCTTTGCATCCAGAAAGAGAGCTCCAGTCCTGGATTCTCTGATGCATGTGATTCACTAGCCAGAGCCATAAGAATACTGTGTCCTGATGCCTTCTGTCTGACAGGAATCGACTGTTTCACTTGTTAGCAAAGCAAAGTTGCACTTTGCGAGATGAGCTTCCCTTAAGGAACAACAGTGCTTTGCACAGCGAAAGCAAGCTCCAGCCCTGGAGTTTTAGCTGTATATGATTTACTTTCCAAAACCATAAGAAATATGTGCCCTGATGTCTCCTGTCTGTCAGAAATCAAGAGTTTCACGTGTTAGAAGAGCAAAGGTGCACTTTGCGATAGGAGCTTCCCGTACGTAACAACAGTGTTTTCACCAAGAAAGAAAGCTCCAGACCTGCATTCTCGTATGCATATGATTCACTTATCAAAGCCATAAGGAATGTGTGTTCTTTTTTCTTTCTGTCTTGAAAGAATCAGCTGTTTCTCCTGTTAGCAACGAAAAGTTGCCCTTTGCGAGTTGAGTTTCCCTAAGGAACAAAGTTGTTTTTCACCGAGGAAGAAAGATCCAGGCCTCGATTCTCAGATGCATATTATTCACTTACCAAAGCCATAAGAAATGCGTGTCCTTATGACTTCTGTCTTGAAAGAGTAAGCTGTTTCTCTTGTTAGCAACGAAAAGTTGCACTTTGCGAGATAAGCCTCCCCTAAGGAACAACGTTGTTTTTCTCCGAGAAAGAAAGATCCAGTCCTGGATTCTCAGATGCATATTATTCACTTACCGAAGCCATAAGAAATGTGTGTTCTTGTGCTTGCTGTCTTGCAAGAATCAGCTGTTTCTCTTGTTAGCAACGAAAAGTTGCACTTTGCGAGATGAGCCTCCCCTAAGGATCAACGTTGTTTTTCTCCGAGAAAGAAGGATCCAGTCCTGGATTCTCAGATGCATATGAGAATCTTTCTAAAGCCATAAGAAATATGTGTCCTGATACATTCTTTCTGGCAGGAATCGACTGTTTCACTTGTTAGCCGAAAAATGCTATTCTTTGCGAGCTGAACTTCCCCTAAGGAACAACTGTGCTTTGCATCCAGAAAGAGGGCTCCAGTCCTGGATTCCCTGATGCATGTGATTCACTAACCAGAGCCATAAGAATACTGTGTCCTGATGCCTTCTGTCTGACAGGAATCGACTGTTTCACTTGTTAACAAAGCAAAGTTGCACTTTGCTCGTTGAGCTTCCCCTAAGAAACAACAGTGCTTTGCATCCAGAAAGAGAGCTCCAGTCCTGGATTCTCTGATGCATGTGATTCACTAGCCAGAGCCATAAGAATACTGTGTCCTGATGCCTTCTGTCTGAAAGGAATCGTCTGTTTCACTTGTTAGCAAAGCAAAGTTGCACTTTGCTCGCTGAGCTTTCCCTAAGGAACAGCAGTGCTTTGCACAGCGAAAGCAAGCTCCAGCCCTGGAGTTTTAGATGTATATGTTTTTCTTTCCAAAACCATAAGAAATATGTGCCCTGATGTCTCCTGTGTGTCAGAAATCAAGAGTTTCACGTGTTAGAAGAGCAAAGGTGCACTTTGCGATAGGAGCTTCCCGTACGTAACAACTGTGTTTTCACCAAGAAAGAAAGCGCCAGACCTGCATTCTCGAATGCATATGATTCACTTATCAAAGCCATAAGAAATGTGTGTCCTTTTGCTTTCTGTCTGGAATCAGCTGTTTCTCCTGTTAGCAACGAAAAGTTGCACTTTGCGTGTTGAGCTTCCCCTAAGGAACAAAGTTGTTTTTCACCGAGAAAGAAAGATCCAGGCCTCGATTCTCAGATGCATATTATTCACTTACCAAAGCCATAAGAAATGTGTGCCCTTTTGCTTTCTGTCTGGAAAGAATCAGCTGTTTCTCTTGTTAGCAACGAAAAGTTGCACTTTGCGAGATGAGCTTCCCCTAAGGAACAACGTTGTTTTTCACCGAGAAAGAAGGATCCAGTCCTGGATTCTCAGATGCATATGAGAATCTTTCTAAAGCCATAAGAAATATGTGTCCGGATACATTCTTTCTGACGGGAATCGACTGTTTCACTTGATAGCAGAGTAATGCTACTCTTTGCGAGCTGAACTTCTCCTAAAGAACAACTGTGCTTTGCATCCAGAAAGAGAGCTCCAGTCCTGGATTCTCTGATGCATGTGATTCACTAGCCAGAGCCATAAGAATACTGTGTCCTGATGCCTTCTGTCTGACAGGAATCGACTGTTTCACTTGTTAGCAAAGCAAAGTTGCACTTTGCGAGATGAGCTTCCCTTAAGGAACAACAGTGCTTTGCACAGCGAAAGCAAGCTCCAGCCCTGGAGTTTTAGCTGTATATGATTTACTTTCCAAAACCATAAGAAATATGTGCCCTGATGTCTCCTGTCTGTCAGAAATCAAGAGTTTCACGTGTTAGAAGAGCAAAGGTGCACTTTGCTATAGAAGCTTCCTGTACGTAACAACTGTGTTTTCACCGAGAAAGAAAGCTCCAGACCTGCATTTTCGAATGCATATTATTCACTTACCAAAGCCATAAGAAATGTGTGTCCTTTTGCTTGCTGTCTTGCAAGAATCAGCTGTTTCTCTTGTTAGCAACGAAAAGTTGCCCTTTGCGAGATGAGCCTCCCCTAAGGAACAACGTTGTTTTTCTCCGAGAAAGAAAGATCCCGGCCTGGATTCTCAGATGCTTATGAGAATCTTTCTAAAGCCATAAGAAATATGTGTCCTGATACATTCTTTCTGGCAGGAATCGACTGTTTCACTTGTTAGCCGAAAAATGCTATTCTTTGCGAGCTGAACTTCCCCTAAGGAACATCTGTGCTTTGCATCCAGAAAGAGGGCTCCAGTCCTGGATTCCCTGATGCATGTGGTTCACTAACCAGAGCCATAAGAATACTGTGTCCTGATGCCTTCTGTCTGACAGGAATCGACTGTTTCACTTGTTAGCAAAGCAAAGTTGCACTTTGCTCGTTGAACTTCCCCTAAGGAACAACAGTGCTTTGCATCCAGAAAGAGAGCTCCAGTCCTGGATTCTCTGATGCATGTGATTCACTAGCCAGAGCCATAAGAATACTGTGTCCTGATGCCTTCTGTCTGACAGGAATCGACTGTTTCACTTGTTAGCAAAGCAAAGTTGCACTTTGCGAGATGAGCTTCCCTTAAGGAACAACAGTGCTTTGCACAGCGAAAGCAAGCTCCAGCCCTGGAGTTTTAGATGTATATGATTTACTTTCCAAAACCATAAGAAATATGTGCCCTGATGTCTCCTGTCTGTCAGAAATCAAGAGTTTCACGTGTTAGAAGAGCAAAGGTGCACTTTGCGATAGGAGCTTCCCGTAAGTAACAACCGTGTTTTCACCAAGAAAGAAAGCTCCAGACCTGCATTCTCGAATGCATATGATTCACTTATCAAAGCCATAAGGAATGTGTGTCCTTTTGCTTTCTGTCTTGAAAGAATCAGCTGTTTCTCCTGTTAGCAAAGAAAAGTTGCACTTTGCGTGTTGAGCTTCCCCTAAGGAACAAAGTTGTTTTTCACCGAGAAAGAAAGATCCAGGCCTCGATTCTCAGATGCATATTATTCACTTACCAAAGCCATAAGAAATGTGTGCCCTTTTGCTTTCTGTCTGGAAAGAATCAGCTGTTTCTCTTGTTAGCAACGAAAAGTTGCACTTTGCGAGATGAGCTTCCCCTAAGGAACAACGTTGTTTTTCACCGAGAAAGAAGGATCCAGTCCTGGATTCTCAGATGCATATGAGAATCTTTCTAAAGCCATAAGAAATATGTGTCCGGATACATTCTTTCTGACGGGAATCGACTGTTTCACTTGATAGCAGAGTAATGCTACTCTTTGCGAGCTGAACTTCTCCTAAGGAACAACTGTGCTTTGCATCCAGAAAGAGAGCTCCAGTCCTGGATTCTCTGATGCATGTGATTCACTAGTCAGAGCCATAAGAATACTGTGTCCTGATGCCTTCTGTCTGACAGGAATCGACTGTTTCACTTGTTAGCAAAGCAAAGTTGCACTTTGCGAGATGAGCTTCCCTTAAGGAACAACAGTGCTTTGCACAGCGAAAGCAAGCTCCAGCCCTGGAGTTTTAGCTGTATATGATTTACTTTCCAAAACCATAAGAAATATGTGCCCTGATGTCTCCTGTCTGTCAGAAATCATGAGTTTCACGTGTTAGAAGAGCAAAGGTGCACTTTGCGCTAGGAGCTTCCCGTGCGTAACAACTGTGTTTTCACAAAGAAAGAAAGCTCCAGACCTGCATTCTCGAATGCATATGATTCACTTATCAAAGCCATAAGAAATGTGTGTCCTTTTGCTTTCTGTCTTGAAAGAATCAGCTGTTTCTCTTGTTAGCAACGAAAAGTTGCCCTTTGCGAGATGAGCCTCCCCTAAGGAACAACGTTGTTTTTCTCCGAGAAAGAAAGATCCAGGCCTCGATTCTCAGATGCATATGAGAATCTTTCTAAAGTCATAAGAAATATGTGTCCTGATACATTCCTTCTGGCAGGAATCGACTGTTTCACTTGTTAGCCGAAAAATGCTATTCTTTGCGAGCTGAACTTCCCCTAAGGAACAACTGTGCTTTGCATCCAGAAAGAGGGCTCCACTCCTGGATTTCCTGATGCATGTGATTCACTAGCCAGAGCCATAAGAATACTGTGTCCTGATGCCTTCTGTCTGACAGGAATCGACTGTTTCACTTGTTAGCAAAGCAAAGTTGCACTTTGCTCGTTGAGCTTCCCCTAAGGAACAACAGTGCTTTGCCCAGCGAAAGCAAGCTCCAGCCCTGGAGTTTTAGATGTATATGATTTACTTTCCAAAACCATAAGAAATATGTGCCCTGATGTCGCCTGTCTGTCACAAATCAAGAGTTTCACGTGTTGGAAGAGCAAAGGTGCACTTTGCGATAGGAGCTTCCCGTACGTAACAACCGTGTTTTCGCCAAGAAAGAAAGCTCCAGACCTGCATTCTCGAATGCATATGATTCACTTATCAAAGCCATAAGAAATGTGTGTCCTTTTGCTTTCTGTCTTGCAAGAATCGGCTGTTTCTCTTGTTAGCAACAAAAAGTTGCACTTTGCGAGTTGAGCTTCCCCTAAGGAACAAAGTTGTTTTTCACCGAGAAAGAAAGATCCAGGCCTCGATTCTCAGACGCATATTATTCACTTACCAAAGCCATAAGAAATGTGTGTTCTTATGCTTGCTGTCTTGCAAGAATCAGCTGTTTCTCTTGTTAGCAACGAAAAGTTGCACTTTGCGAGTCGAGCTTCCCCTAAGGAACAAAGTTTTTTTTCACCGAGACAGAAAGATCCAGGCCTGGATTCTCAGATGCCTATTATTCCCTTACCGAAGCCATAAGAAATGTGTGTCCTTATGCCTTCTGTCTTGCAATAATCAGCAGTTTCTCTAGTTAGCAAAGAAAAGCATTTTGCGAGGTGAGGTTCCCCTAAGGAACAAGGTTGTTTTTCACCGAGAAAGAAAGATCCAGGCCTGGATTCTCAGATGCATATTATTCACTTATCAAAGCCATAAGAAATATGTGTCCTGATACATTCTTTCTGGCAGGAATCGACTGTTTCACTTGATAGCAGAATAATGCTACTCTTTGCCAACTGAACTTCTCCTAAAGAACAACTGTTCTTTGCATTCAGAAAGAGAGCTCCAGTCCTGGATTCTCTGATGCATGTGATTCACTAGCCAGAGCCATAAGAATACTGTGTCCTGATGCCTTCTGTCTGACAGGAATCGACTGTTTCACTTGTTAGCAAAGCAAAGTTGCAGTTTGCTCGTTGAGCTTCCCTTAAGGAACAACAGTGCTTTGCACAGCGAAAGCAAGCTCCAGCCCTAGAGTTCTAGATGTATATGATTTTTCCAAAACCATAAGAAATATGTGCCCTGATGTCTCCTGTCTGTCAGAAATCAAGAGTTTCACGTGTTAGAAGAGCAAAGGTGCACTTTGCGATAGGAGCTTCCCGTAAGTAACAACTGTGTTTTCACCAAGAAAGAAAGCTCCAGACCTGCATTCTCGAATGCATATGATTCACTTATCAAAGCCATAAGAAATGTGTGTCCTTTTGCTTGCTGTCTTGCAAGAATCAGCTGTTTCTCTTGTTAGCAACGAAAAGTTGCACTTTGCGAGTTGAGCTTCCCCTAAGGAACAAAGTTGTTTTTCACCGAGAAAGAAAGATCCAGGCCTCGATTCTCAGACGCATAATATTCACTTACCAAAGCCATAAGAAATGTGTGTCTTTTTTCTTTCTGTCTTGAAAGAATCAGTTGTTTCTCTTGTTAGCAACGAAAAGTTGCACTTTGCGAGATGAGCTTCCCCTAAGGAACAAAGTTGTTTTTCACAGAGAAAGAAAGATCCAGTCCTGGATTCTCTGATGCATATTATTCACTTACCGAAGCCATAAGAAATGTGTGTCTTGATGCCTTCTGTCTGACAGGAATCGACTGTTTCTCTTGTTAGCAAAGCAAAGTTGCACTTTGCTCGTTGAGATTCCCTTAAGGAACAACTGTGCTTTGCATCCAGAAAGAGAGCTCCAGTCCTGGATTCTCTGATGCATGTGATTCACTAGCCAGAGCCGTAAGAATACTGTGTCCTGATGCCTTCTGTCTGACAGGAATCGACTGTTTACTTGTTAGCAAAGCAAAGTTGCACTTTGCTCGTTGAGCTTCCCCTAAGGAACAACAGTTCTTTGCCCAGTGAAAGCAAGCTCCAGCCCTGGAGTTTTAGATGTATATGATTTACTTTCCAAAACCATAAGAAATATGTGCCCTGATGTCGCCTGTCTGTCACAAATCAAGAGTTTCACGTGTTAGAAGAGCAAAGGTGCACTTTGCGATAGGAGCTTCCCGTGCGTAACAACTGTGTTTTCGCCAAGAAAGAAAGATTCAGGCCTGGATTCTCAGATGCATATGATTCACTTATCAAAGCCATAAGACATGTGTGTCCTTATGCCTTCTGGCTTGCAAGAATCAGCTGTTTCTCTTGTTAGCAACGAAAAGTTGCACTGAAAATTGCACATTGAAAATTTTGCGAGATGAGCTTCCCGTAAGCAAAAAGTTGTTTTTCACCGAGAAAGAAAGATCCAGTCCTGGATTCTCAGATGCATATGAGAATCTGTCTAAAGCCATAAGAAATATGTGTCCTGATGCCTTCTGTGTGACAGGAATCGACTGTTTCACTTGTTAGCAAAGCAAAGTTACATTTTGAACGTTGAGCTTTCCCTAAGGAACAACAGTGCTTTTCACCGTGAAAGCAAGCTCCAGCCCTAGAGTTTTAGATGCATATGATTTACTTTGGAAAACCATAAGAAATATGTGCCCTGAAATATGTTTCCGTGGGCACAAACATCAACGGCACGTACCACTTTCTTGTCCGGGAAAGTGCCGGTTTTCAGCCGTGAATACCAGACTGATGAAGACCCCTCACGGGGAAGAGGCTCCCAGGACAGAAAGCTATTGTTCTTTTTCTAGGGGTAATGGGGCACCATCATTGGCACCTGAGAGCCCAAGGCTGCCACCTTTTCCCTGGGTGCAAAGCTTGACGATGCATACCCTGTGCGGGTCCGGGAAAGGGCCGTTTTTCAGCCCAGAATTCCAGACGGAAGTCAAATCCTCCCTGGGAAAAGGTGCCAGGACAGAAAGCCATTGTGCCTTCTCTAGGGTTAATGGGGCCCCATCACTGGCAGCTGAGAGCCCAGGGCTGCCACCTTTTCCCTGGGCGCAAATGTCAACGGTGTGTACCTTGTGCGGGTTTTGGGCAATGCCGATTTTGAACCCCGAATTAGAGACGGACGAAGATTCCTCCCAGGGAAAAGGTGCCAGGACATAAAGCAAGTGTTATTTTTCTAGTGTTAACGGGGCCCCATCATTGGCACCTGAGAGCCCAAGGCTGCCATCTTTTCCCTGGGTGCAAGGCTCGACGGTGCATACCCTGTGCGGGTCCGGGAAAGGGCCGTTTTTCAGCCCAGAATTCCAGACGGAAGTCGATTCCTCTCTGGGAAAAGGTGTCAGGACAGAAAGCCATTGTGCCTTTTCTAGGGGTAACGGGGCCCCATCTTTGGCACCTGAGAGCCCAAGGCTGCCACCTTTTCCCTGGGCGCAAATGTCGACGACGCGTGCCCCTTGCAAGTCTGGGAATGTGCCGTTTCTCATCCCAGAATTGCAGGCCAGCGAAGATTTCTGCCTGGGAAAAAGTGCCAGGACAGAAAGCAATTGTGCCTTTTCTAGGGTTAATGGGGCCCCAAAATTGGCAGCTGAGAGCCCAGGGCTGCCACCTTTTCCCTGGGCGCAAAGCTCGACGGTGTGTTCCACTTGCGGGTCCGGGGAAGTGCCGTTTTTCAGCCCAGAATTCCAGACGGACGAAAATTCCTCCCAGGGAAAATGTGCCAGGACAGAAAGCTATTGTGCCTTTTCTAGGGTTAATGGGGCCCCAAAACTGACACCTGAGAGCCCAAGGCTGCCACCTTTTGCCTGGGCGCAAAGCTCGACGGAGCGTTCCACATGCAGGTCCGGGAAAGTTCCATTTTTCAGCCCAGAATTCCAGACCGATGAAGATTCCTCAGAGGGAAAAGGTGCCAGGAGACAAAGTCATTGTGTATTTTGTAAAGGTAATGGCGCCCCATCATTGGCACCTACATACCCAAGGCTGTCACCTTTTCCCTGGGTGCAAAGCTTGACAGTGCGTACCCTGTGCGGGTCTGGGAAAGTGCCGTTTTTCAACCCTGAATTCCAGCCGGATGAAGACTCCTCACAGGGAAGAGGCTCCCAGGACAGAAAGCGATTGTTCCATTTCTAGGGTTAACCGGGCCCTATCATTGGCACCTGAGAGCCGAAGGTTGCCTCCTATACCCTGGGTGCAAAGCTCGACCATGCGTGCTACGTGAGGGTCCAGGAAATTGCCGTTTCTCATTCCAGAATTCCAGACCGATGAAGATTCCTGCCAGGGAAAAGGTGCCAGGACAGGAATCGATTTCTCCTTTTCTAGGAGTAATGGGGACCCATCATTGGCACCTGAGAGCCGAAGGCTGCAACCTTTTCCCTGAGCGCAAAGCTCGACGGTGCGTGCCACTTGCGGGTCCAGGAATGTGCTGTTTCTCATCCCAGAATTCGAGGCCTATGAAGATTTCTCCCAGGGAAAATGTGCCAGGGCAGAAAGCAATTGTACCTTTTGTAGGGGTAATGGGGCCCCAAAAATGACACCTGAGAGCCTAAGGCTGCCACCTTTTGCCTGGGCGCAAAGCTCGACGGAGCGTTCCACGTGCGGGTCCGGGAAAAGTGCCATTTTTCAGCCCAGAATTCCAGACCTATGAAGATTCCTCAGAGGGAAAAGGTACCAGAAGACAAAGCCATTGTGTATTTTGTAATGCTAATTGGGCCCCATCATTGGCACCTGAGAGCCCAAGGCTGCCACCTTTTCCCTGGGTGCAAAGCTTGACGATGCATACTCTGTGCAGGCCCGGGAAAGGGCCGTTTTTCAGCCCAGAATTCTAGACGGAAGTCAAATCCTCCCAGGGAAAAGGTGTCAGGACAGAAAGCCATTGTGCCTCTTCTAGGGAAAATGGGGCCCCATCTTTGGCACCTGAGAGCCCAGGGCTACCACCTTTTCCCTTGGAGCAAAGCTTGAGGTTGCGTGCCACTTGCAAGTCCGGATATGTGCCGTTTCTCATCCCAGAATTCCAGGCCAGCGAAGATTTCTCCCTGGGAAAAGGTGTCAGGACAGAAAGCGATTGTGCCTTTTCAAGGGTTAATGGGGCCCCATCATTGGCACCTGAGAGCCCAGGGCTGCCACCTTTTGCCTGGGCAAAAAGCTTGACGGTGCGTGCCACTTGCGGGTCCAGGAATGTGCTGTTTCTCATCCCAGAATTCGAGGCCAATGAAGATATCTCCCAGGGAAAAGGTGTCAGGAGAGAAAGCGATTGTGCCTTTTCTAGGGTTAATGGGGCCCCAAAATTGACACCTGAGAGCCCAAGGCTGCCACCTTTTCCCTGGGCGCAAAGCTCGACGGTGCGTTCCACTTGCGGGTCCGGGGAACGCCGTTTTTCAGCCCAGAATTCCAGACGGACGAAAATTCCTCCCATGGAAAAGGTGCCAGGACAGAAAGCGATTGATATTTATCTAGTGTTAACGGGGACCCATCATTGGCACCTGAGAGCCCAAGGCTACCACCTTTTCCCTGGGTGCAAAGCTAGATGGTGCCTGCCACGTGCAGGTCAGACAAAGTGCTTTGTTCAGCCCAGAATTCCAGACGGATGACGACTCCACCCAGGGAAAAGGCTCCCAGGACAGAAAGCGATTGTTCCATTTCTAGTGTTAATGGGGGCCCGTCATTGGCATATGACAGCCAGAGGCTGCCTCCTTTTCTATGGGCGCAAAGCTCGACAGTGCGTGCCACATGCTGGTCCTGGAAATTGCCGTTTCTCATTCCAGAATTCCAGACCGATGAAGATTCCTGCCAGGGAAAAGGTGCCAGGACAGGAATCGATTTCTCCTTTTCTAGGAGTAATGGGGACCCATCATTGCCACCTGAGAGCCGAAGGCTGCAACCTTTTCCCTGAGCGCAAAGCTCGACAGTGCGTGCCACTTGCGGGTCCAGGAATGTGCTGTTTCTCATCCCAGAATTCCAGGCCGATGAAGATTTCTTCCCAGGGAAAATGTGCCAGGACAGAAAGCGATTATGCCTTTTCTAGGGTTAATGGGGCCCCAAAATTGACACCTGAGAGCCCAAGGCTGCCACCTTTTGCCTGGGCGCAAAGCTCGACGGTGCGCGCCACATGCGGGTAAGGGAAAGAGCCGTTTTCAGCCCAGAATTCCAGACCAATGAAGATTCCTCCCAGGGAAAAGGTGTCAGGACAGAAAGCCATTGTTCTTTTTCTAGGGGTAATGGGGCCCCATCATTGGCACCTGAGAGCCCAAAGCTGCCACCTTTTCCCTGGGCTCAAAGCCCGACGGTGCGTTCCACTTGCGGGTCCGGGGAATGCCGTTTTTCAGCCCAGAATTCCAGACGGACGAAAATTCCTCCCAGGGAAAAGGTGCCAGGACAGAAAGCGATTGTTATTTATCTAGTGTTAACGGGGACCCATGATTGGCACCTGAGAGCCCAAGGCTGCCACCTTTTCCCTGGGTGCAAAGCTAGATGGTGCCTGCCACGTGCAGGTCAGAGAAAGTGCTTTGTTCAGCCCAGAATTCCAGACGGATGACGACTCCTCCCAGGGAAAAGGCTCCCAGGACAGAAAGCGATTGTTCCATTTCTAGTGTTAATGGGGGCCCGTCATTGGCATCTGAGAGCCAGAGGTTGCCTCCTTTTCCCTGGGCGCAAAGCACGACAGTGCGTGCCACGTGCTCGTCCCAGAAAGTGTCATTTTAGAGCCCAGAATTCCAGACCAATGAAGACTCCTCCCAGGGAAAAGGTGCCAGGACAGAAAGCCATTGTGCTTTTTGTAAAGGTAATGGGGCCCCATCATTGGCACCTGAGAGCTCAAGACTGCCACCTTTTCCCTGGACGCAAAGCTCGATGGTGCGTTCCACTTGCGGGTCCAGGAAAGTGCCGATTCTCAGACCAGAATTCCAAACCGATGAAGATTCCTCCCTGGGAAAAGGTGCCAGGACATAAAGCAAGTGTTATTTTTCTAGTGTTAACGGGGCCCCATCATTGGCACCTGAGAGCCCAAGGCTGCCACCTTTTCCCTGGGTGCAAGGCTCGACGGTGCATACCCTGTGCGGGTCCGGGAAAGGGCCGTTTTTCAGCCCAGAATTCCAGACGGAAGTCGATTCCTCTCTGGGAAAAGGTGTCAGGACAGAAAGCCATTGTGCCTTTTCTAATGGTAATGGGGCCCCATCTTTGGCACCTGAGAGCCCAAGGCTGCCACCTTTTCCCTGGGCGCAAATGTCGACGGCGCGTGCCCCTTGCAAGTCCTGGAATGTGCCGTTTCTCATGCCAGAATTCCAGGCCAGCAAAAATTTCTCCCTGGGAAAAGGTGCCAGGGCAGAAAGCGATTGTGCCTTTTCTAGGGTTAATGGGGCCCCAAAATTGGCAGCTGAGAGTCCAGGGCTGCCACCTTTTGCCTGGGCGCAAAGCTCGACAGTGCATGCCACATGCGTGTAAGGGAAAGAGCCGTTTTCAGCCCAGAATTCCAGACGGAAGTCAATTCCTCCCAGGGAAAAGGTGTCAGGACAGAAAGCCATTGTGCTTTTTCTAGGGAGAATGGGGCCCCATCTTTGGCACCTGAGAGCCGAAGGCTGCCACCTTTTTCCTGGGTGCAAAGCTCGACAGTGCGTACCCTGTGCGGGTCCGGGGAAGTGCCAATTTTTCAGCCCTGAATTCCAGACAGATGAAGACTCCTCACAGGGAAAAGGCTCCCAGGACAGAAAGCGATTGTTCCATTTCTAGGGTTAATCGGGACCCATATTTTGCACCTGAGAGCCCAAGGCTGCCACCTTTACCCTGGGTGCAAAGCTCGACCATGCGTGCTATGTGAGGGTGCAGGAAATTGCCGTTTCTCATTCCAGAATTCCAGACCAATAAAGATTCCTCCCTGGGAAAAGGTGCCAGGACAGGAATCAATTTCTCCTATTCTAGGAGTAATGGGGCCCCATCATTGGCACCTGAGAGCCGAAGGCTGCAACCTTTTCCCTGAGCGCAAAGCTCGACGGTGCGTGCCACTTGCGGGTCCAGGAATGTGCTGTTTCTCATCCCAGAATTCGGGGCCGATGAAGATTTCTCCCAGGGAAAAGATGCCAGGACAGAAAGCGATTGTGCCTTTTCTAGGGTTAATGGGGCCCCAAAATTGACACCTGAGAGCCCAAGGCTGCCACCTTTTGCCTGGGCGCAAAGCTTGACGGAGCGTTCCACGTGCGCGTCCGGGAAAGTGCCATTTTTCAGCCCAGAATACCAAGCCGATGAAGATTCCTCAGAGGGGAAAGGTACCAGGAGACAAAGCCATTGTGTATTTTGTATATGCTAATTGGGCCCCATCATTGGCACCTGAGAGTCCAAGGCTGCCACCTTTTCCCTGGGTGCAAAGCTTGACGATGCATACCCTGTGCGGGTCCGGGAAAGGGCCGTTTTTCAGCCCAGAATTCCAGACGGAAGTCAATTCTTCTATGGGAAAAGGTGTCAGGACAGAAAGCAAGTGTTATTTTTGTAGTGTTAACGGGGCCCCATCTTTGGCACCTGAGAGCCCAAGGCTGCCACCTTTTGTCTGGGCGCAAATGTCGACGGCGCGTGCCACTTGCGGGTCCGGGGAAGTGCCATTTCTCATCCCAGAATTCCAGCCCAGCGAAGATTTCTCCCTGGGAAAAGGTGCCAGGTCAGAAATCGAATTGTCCTTTTCTAGGGTCAATGATGCCCCATCATTGGCACCTGAATACCCAAGGCTGCCACCTTTTCCGTGGGCGCAAACATCAACGGCGCGTACCACTTTCTTGTCCGGGGAAGTGCCGTTTTTCAGCCCTCATTTCCAGACGGATGAAGACTCCTCACAGGGAAGAGGCTCCCAGGACAGAAAGCGATTGTTCCATTTCTAGGCTTAATCGGGCCCCATCATTGGCACCTGAGAGCCCAAGGTTGCCTCCTATACCCTGGGCGCAAAGCTCGACCGTGCGTGCTACGTGAGGGTCCGGGAAATTGCCGTTTCTCATTCCAGAATTCCAGACCGATGAAGATTCCTCCCTGGGAAAAGGTGCCAGGACAGGAATCAATTTCTCCTATTCTAGGAGTAATGGGGCCCCATCATTGGCACCTGAGAGCCGAAGGCTGCAACCTTTTCCCTGAGCGCAAAGCTCGACGGTGCGTGCCACTTGCGGGTCCAGGAATGTGCTGTTTCTCATCCCAGAATTCGGGGCCGATGAAGATTTCTCCCAGGGAAAAGATGCCAGGACAGAAAGCGATTGTGCCTTTTCTAGGGTTAATGGGGCCCCAAAATTGACACCTGAGAGCCCAAGGCTGTCACCTTTTCCTTGGGCTCAAACCTCGACGGTGCATGCCATGTGCGGGTCTGGCAAATGCCGCATTTCATCCCAGAATTCAAGATGGATGAAGATTCCTCCCAGGAAAAAGGTGCCAGGACAGAAAGCCATTGTGCCTTTTCTAAGAATAAAGGGGCCCCATCACTGGCACCTGAGAGCCCAAGGCTGCCACCTTTTCCCTGGGCTCAAAGATCGACGATGGGTGCCACATGCGGGTAAGGGAAAGTGCCTTTTTTCAGCCCAGAATTCCAGACGGACCAAGATTCCTCCCAGGGAATAGGTGCCAGGACAGAAAGGGATTGCTCCTTTTCTTGGGGTAATGGGGCTCCATCATTGGCAACTCAGAGCCCAAGACTGCCACCTTTTCCCTGGTCTCAAAGCACAACGGAGAGTACCAGGTGCGGGTCAGGGTACGTGCCTTTTTTCAGCCCAGATTTCCAGACTGACGAAGATTCCTCCCAGGGAAAAAGTGCCAGGACAGAAAGCGATTGTTCCAGTTATAGGGTAAATGCGGCCCCCCTCATTGGCACCTGACAGCCCAAGGCTTTCACTTTTTTCCTGGGCTCAAAGCCTGACGGCGCGTGCCACATGCCCTTTATTCAGCCCTGAATTCCAGACAGACGATGATTTCTCTCTGGGAGAAACTCGCCAGGACAGAAAGCGATTGTTCCTTTTCTAAGGTTAATGCGGCCCCATCTTTGGCAGCTGAGAGCCCAAGGTTGCCACCTTTACCGTGGGCTCAAAGATCTACGATGCATGCCAGGTGCAGATCTGGGAAATGCCTTTTTTCATCCCAGAATTCCAGACGGATTAAGATTCCTCCCAGGGAAAAGGTGCCAGGACAGAAAGGGATTGTTCCTTTTCTAGGGTTAATGGGGCCCCATCATTGACACCTGAGAGCCCAAGACTGCCACCTTTTCCCTAGGGGCAAACCTCGACGGAGCGTGCCACATTCGTGCCAGGGAAAATGTAGTTTTTCAGCCCAGATTTCCGGACAGACAAAGATTCCACCCTGGGAAAAGGTACCAAGACAGAAAGCGATTTTTACTATTCCTGGGTTAATGGGGCCCCATCATTGGCACCTGAGCGGAAAGCCCGACGGTGCCTACCACATGCTGTTTTTTAAGCCCAGAATTCCAGAGGGACGATGATTCCTCCCTGGGAAAAGGTGCCAGGACAGAAAGGGATTGTTCCTTTTCTGGGTTAATGGGACCCCATCATTGGCACCTGAGAGCCAAAGGCTGCCACCTTTCCCTGGGCGCAAAGCTCGACGGTGCATGCCAAGTGCAGGTTTTTTCAGCCCAGCATTCCAGATAGATGAAGATTCCTGCCAGGGAAAATGTGCCAGGACAGAAAGCGATTGTTACTTTTCTAGTGTTAATGCGGTCGCACTTTTGGCACCTGAGAGCCCAAGGCTGCCACTTTTTCCCTGGGCTCAAAGGTCGACGGAGCTTTCCAAGTGCGGGTCCGGGATAGTGCCGTTTTTCAGCCCAGAATTCCAGACGGACCGAGATTCCTCCCAGGGAATATGTGCTAGCACAGAAAGCGATTGTGCCTTTTCTAGGGGTAATGGGGCCCCATCATTGGCATCTGAGAGCCCAAGGCTGCCACCTTTTCCCTGGGCTCAAAGCACGACGGAGCGTGCCAGGTGCGGGTCAGGGAAAGAGCCGTTTATCAACCCGGAATTCCAGGCGGTTTAAGATTCTACCCAGGGATAAAGTGCCAAGACAGAAAGTGATTGTTCCATTTCTAGGTTTAAGGGGCCACATCATTGGCACATGGCAGCCCAAGGCTGCCGCCTTTCCCCTGTCCTCAAAGCTCGACGGAGTGTGCCAGGTGCGGTTCTGGAAAGCGTAATTTTTCAACCCAGACTTCCTGACGGCCCAAGATTCCTCCCAGGGAAAAGGTGCCAGGACAGAAAGCGATTGTTTCTTTTCTAGGGTTAATGGGGCCCCATCATTGGCACCTGAGAGCCGAAGGCTGCCACCTTTTCCCTGGGCGCAAAGCCCGACGGTGCATGCCACATGCGGTTTTTTCAGCCCAGAATTCCAGACGGACGATGATTCCTCCCTGGGAAAAGGTGCCAGAGAAGAAAGCCATTGTGCCTTTTCTAAGAATAATGGGGCCCCATCACTGGCAGCTGAGAGCCCAAGGCTGCCACCTTTTCCCTGGGCTCAAGCCACGACGATGCATGCCATGCGCGGGTCCGGCAAATGCAGTTTTTCATCCCCGAATTCCAGATGGATGAAGATTCCTCCCAGGAAAAAGGTGCCAGGACAGAAACCAATTGCTCCAGGTCTAGGGTTAATGGGGCCCCCTCATTGGCACCTGAGAGGCCAAGGCTGTCACCTTTTCCTGGACGCAAAGCCCGACGGTGCGTGCCATTTGCGGGTTTTTCAGACCAGATTTCCAGACGGATGAAGATTCCTCGCAGGGAAAATGTGCTAGGACAGAAAGCGATTGTTCCTCTTCTAGTGTTAATGGGGCCCCACTTTTGGAACCTGAGAGCCCAAGGCTGCCACCTTTTCCCTGGGCTCAAAGCACAACGGAGCGTGCCAGGTGCGGGTCAGGGAAAGCGTAATTTTTCAGCCCAGATTTCCAGACAAACCAAGATTCCTCCCTGGGAAAACGTGCCAGGACAGAAAGCGTTTGTTCCTTTTCTAGGGTTAATGGGGCCCCATCATTAGCACCTGAGAGCCCAAGGCTGCCACCTTTGGGCACAAAGCCCGACGTTGCGTGCCACATGCAGTTTTTTCAGCCAAGAATTCCAGACGGACGATTATTCCTCCCTGGAAAAAACGTGCCAGGATACAAAGCGATTGTGCCTTTTCTAAGGGTATTGGGGCCCCATCATTGACAGCTGAGAGCCCAAGGCTGCCACCTTTTCCCTAGCCTCAAAGCTCGACGGTGCGTGCCACATGCGGGTCCGGGTCAGTGCTGTTTTTCAGCCCAGAATTCCAGACAGATGAAGATTTCTCCCAGCGAAAAGGTGCCAGGACAGAAAGTGATTGTTCCTTTTCTAGGGTTAATGGGGCCCCATCATTGGCACCTAAGAGCCCAAGACTGCCACCTTTTCACTGGGCGCAAAGCTCGACGGAGCGTGGCAAGTGCGAGTCAGGGAAAGTGCGGTTTTTCAGCCCAGATTTCCAGACGGACGAAGATTCCTCCCAGGGAAAAGGTGCCAGGACAGAAAGCAATTTTTACATTTCTTGGGTTAATGGGGCCCCATCATTGGCACCTGAGAGTCCAAGGCCTCAACATTTTCCCTGGGCGCATAGCCCGATGGAGCGTGCCAGGTGCAGGTTTTTCAGCCCAGAATTCCAGACGAACCAAGATTCCACCAAGGGAAAAGGTGCCAGGACAGAAAGCGATTGTTCCTTTTCTAAGGATTAATGGGGCCCCTTCATTGGCACTTGACAGCCCAAGCCTTTTTACTGGGAACAAAGCTCGACGTAGCCTGCCACGTGTGGGTCTGGGAAAGTGCTTTCTGTCCTGGCACCTTTTCCCAGGGAGGAATCATTGTCCATCTGGAATTTTGGGCTGAAAAAACCGCATGTGACACCCACCGTCGGGCTATGCGCCCAGGGAAAAGGTGGCAGCCTTCGGCTGTCAGGTGTCAAGTGATGAGGCCCCATTAGCCCTAGAAAAGGAACAAACGCTTTCTGTCCTGGCACCTTTTCCTAGGGAGGAATCTTGGTTTTTCTGGAAATCTGGGCTGAAAAATTACGCTTTCTCAGAACCGCACCTGGCACACTCCGTCGAGCTTTGAGGCCAGGGAAAAGGTGGCAGCCTTGGGCTCTCAGGCGCCAATGATTGGGCGCCTTAAACCCAGAAATGGAAAAATCGCTTTCTGTCTTGGAACTTTATCCCAGGGTAGAATCTTAAACCTCCTGGAATTCTGCCCTGATAAACGGCACTTTCCCTGACCCGCAACTGACACGCTCCGTCGAGCTTTGAGCCCATGGAAGAGGTGGCAGTCTGGGACTCCCTGGTGCCAAATGTGGGACTGCATTAACATTAGAAAACGCACAATTGCTTTGTGTCCTGGCACCTTTTCCCTGGGAGGAATCTTCGTCCGTAAGGAATTCTGGGCTGAAACACGGCATTTTCCCTCACCCGCATTTGGCACGCTCCATTGAGCTTTGAGCCCAGGGAAAAGGTAGCAGCCTTGGGCTCTCAGGTGCCAATGATGGGGCCCCATTACCCCTAGAAAAGGCACAATCGCTTTCTGTGCTAGCACATATTCCCTGGGAGGAGTCTTGGGCCATCTGGAATTCTGGGCAGAAAATCGGCACATTCCCGTACCCGCGCTTGGCACGCTCCGTCAAGCTTTGGGCCCAGGGAAAAGGTGGCAGCCTTAGGCTCTGAGGTGGCAATGATGGGGCCCCATTACTCCTAGAAAAGGCACAATCCCTTTCTGTCCTGGCACCTTTTCCCTGGGAGGAATCTTGGGCCCTCTGCAATTCTGGGCTGAAAACTGAACTTTCCCAGACCCGCACCTCGCCCGCACTGTCGAGCTTTGAGCCCAGGGAAAAGGTGACAGCCTTGGGTTCTCAGGTGCCTAAGATGGGTCCGCATTAACCATAGAAAAAAAAAAATCGCTTTCTGTCCTGGCACGATTTCCAAGGGAAGAATGTTCATTTTTCTGAATTTCTGGCTTTAAAAACCCGCATGTGACAGGGACCGTTGGGGTGCTCACCGAGGGAAAAGGTGGCAGCATAGGCTCTCAAGTGCCAATGATGGGGCCCCATAAACCCTAGAAAAGGAACAATCACTTTCTGTCCTGGCACTTTTTTCCCTAGCAGTAATCCTCGTCCATCTGGAATTCTGGGCTGAGAAACGGCACTTTCCCGGACCCCCACCTGGCACACTCCGTTGACCTTTGAGCCCAGGGAAAAGGTGACAGCCTTGGGCTGTCATGTGGCAATGAGAGGGCCGCATTTACCCTAGAACTGGAACAATCGCTTTCTGTCCCGGAACGTTTTCCATATGAGGAATCTTCGTCATTCTGGAAATCTGGGCTGAAAAACAGCATCAACCCTTACCCGCCGCTGGCACACTCCGTCGAGCGTTGAGCCCAGGGAAAAGGTGGCAGCCTTGGGCTGTCAGGAGTCAACGAAGGGGCCATATTAACACAAGAAATGGAACAATCCCTTTCTGTCCTGCCACCTTTTCCCAGGGAGGAATCTTTGTCTGTCTGGAATTCTGGGCTTAAAAAAGAGCATGTGGCATGCACCATCCAGCTTTACGCCCAGGGAAAAAATGGGGGCCTTGGACTCTCAGGTGCCAATGATGGGGCCCCATTAACCCA
This sequence comes from Pithys albifrons albifrons, assembly GCF_047495875.1. Lineage (NCBI taxonomy): Eukaryota > Metazoa > Chordata > Aves > Passeriformes > Thamnophilidae > Pithys > Pithys albifrons. The sequence continues at coordinate 7,582,380 of NC_092482.1, forward strand.
AGAAATGTAAAAATCGCTTTCTGTCCTGGCACCTTTTCCATGGGAGTAATCTTCATCCGTCTGGAATTCTGGGATGAAAATCGGCACTTTCCTGGACCATCGAGCTTTGCCACCAGGGAATAGGTGGCAGTCTTGGGCTCTCAGGTGCCAATGATGGGGCCCCATTACCTTTACAAAATACACAATGCCTTTGTGTCCTGGCACCTTTTCCCTCTGAGGAATCTTCATCGGTCTGGAATTCTGGGCTGAAAAAACGGCACTATCCCTGACCCGCACAACTATGCACCGTCGAGTATTGCAACCTGGGTAAAGGTGGCAGCTTTGGGCTCTCACGTGCCAATGATGGAGCCCCATTACCCCTAGAAAAAGAACAATCGCTTTCTGTCCTGGCACCTTTTCCCTGGGAGGAATCTTCATTGGTCTGGAATTCTGGGCTGAAAACGGCTCTTTCCCTTACCCGCATGTGGCACGCACCGTCAAGCTTGCGCCCAGGGAAAAAGTGGCAATCTTGGGCTCTGAGGTGCCAATGATGGGACCCCATTTCCTTTACAGAATGGTCAATGGCTTTGTGTCCTGGCAACTTTTCCCTGGGAGGAATCTTCATTGGTCTGGAATTCTGGACTGAAAAATGCCACATTCCCGGACCCTCACATAGCATGCACCGTCGAGCGTCACGCCAAGGGTAAAGGAGGCTGCCTTGGGCTCTCAGGTGCCAATGATGGGGCCCCATTAAGACTAGAAAAGACACAATGGTTTTCAGTCCTGGCAGCTTTTCCCTGGGAGGAATCTTCGTCTGTCTGGAATTCTGGGCTGAAAAATGGCACTTTCCTGAACCCGCAAGTGATACGCACTGTCCAACTTTGCACTCAGGGAAAAGGTGGCAGCCTTGGGCTCTCATGTGCCAATGATGGTGCCCCATTAACTCTAGAAAAGGAACAATCCCTTTGTGTCCTGGTACGTTTTCCCTGGGAGGAATCTTCGTCCTTCTGGAAATCTGAGCTGAAAAACGGCATTTTCCAGGACCCAGACGTGGAACACACGATCGAGCTTTGCGCCCAGGCAAAAGGTGGCAGCCTTGGGCTCTCAGGTGCCAATGATGGAGCTCCATTACCCCTAGAAAAGGTACACTGCATTTCTGTCCTTACACCTTTTTCATGGAAGGAATCTTTGTCCGTCTGGAATTCTGGGCTGGAAAATGGCACTTTTTTGGATCCGCACGTGGCACGCACTGTCGAGCTTTGTGCCCAGGGAAAAGGTGGCAGCCTTGGGCTCTCAGGTGCCAATGATGTGACCCCATTAACCATAGAAAAGGTCCAATCACTTTCTGTCCCTGCAGCTTTTCTCAGGGAGGCATCTTCATTCATATGGTATTCTGGGCGGAAAAACGGCATTTTCCCGAACCCGCAAGTGGCACGCACCTTCGAGCTTGCGCCCAGGGAAAAAGTGGCAGTCTTGGGCTCTCAGGTGCCAATGATGGGGCACAAATAACCCTAGAAAAGGCACAATCGTTTCCTGTCCTGGCATCTTTTCCCAGTGATAAATCTTCATCCGTCTGGAATTCTGGGCTGAAAAAATGGCACTATCCCTGCCCCTCACAACTATGCACCGTCGAGTATTGCGACCTGGGTAAAGGTGGCAGCTTTGGGCTCTCACGTGCCAATGATGGAGCCCCATTACCCCTAGAAAAAGAACAATCGCTTTCTGTCCTGGCACGTTTTCCCTGGGAGGAATCTTCATCGGTCTGGAGTTCTGGGCTGAAAACGGCTCTTTCCCTTACCCGCATGTGGCACGCACCGTCAAGCTTGCGCCCAGGGAAAAAGTGGCAGTCTTGGGCTCTCAGGTGCCAATGATGGGGCCCCAATAACCCTAGAAAAGGCACAATGGCTTTCTGTCCTGGGTCCTTTTCCCTGGGAGAAATCTTCATCGGTCTGGAATTCTGGGATGAGAAACTGAACTTTCCCTGACCCGCAGAAGGTACGCACGGTCAAGTTTGCGCCCAGGGAAAAATTGGAAGCCTTAGCCTCTTGGGTTCCAATGATGGGGCCCCATTAACCCTAGAAAAGGTCCAATCCCCTTCTGTCCTGGCTCGTTTTCCCAGGAAGGAATCGTTATCGGTCTGGAATTCTGCACTGAGAAACGGCACATTCCCTGACCCGCACGTGGCATGCACGGTCTAGCTTTGCGCCCAGGACAATGGTGGAACCCTTGGGCTCTCGGGTTCCAATGATGGGGCCCCATTAACCCTAGAAAAGATACAATTGCTTTGTCCTGGCACTTTTTCCCAGGGAGGAATAATCGGTCGTCTGGAATTCTGGGCCGAAAAATGGCACTTTCCCTGACCCGCACCTGGCACGCACGGTTGAGATTTGCGCCCAGGGAAAAGGTGGCATCCTTGGGCTTCTCAGCTGACAATGATGGGGCCCCAATAACCCTAGAAAAGGCACAATCCCTTTCTGTCCTGACTGCCTTTCCCTGGGGGGAATCTCCATCCGTCTGGAATTCTGGCTGAAAATCGGCACTTTCCTGGACCCGCACAAATACGCACCATCGAGCTTTGCACCCAGGGAATAGGTGGCAGCCTTGGGCTCTCAGCTGCCAGTGATGAGGCCCCATTACCTTTACAAAATACACAATGGCTTTGTGTCTTGGCAGCTTTTCCCTCTGAGGAATCTTCATTGGTCTGGAATTCTGGGATGAGTTACGGAACATTCCCGGACCCGCACGAGGAACTCTCCGTTGAGCTTTGCGCCCAGGGAAAAGGTGGCAGCCTTGAGCTCTCAGGTGTCAATGATGGGGCCCCATTTCCCCTAGAAAAGGCACAATCGCTTTCCGTGCTGGCACATTTTCCCTGGGAGGAATCTTCGTCCGTCTGGAATTCTCGTCTGAAAAACAGCACTTTCCCGGACCCTCAAGTGGTATGCACCGTCTAGCTATGCGTCCAGGGAAAAGGTGGCAGCCTTGGGCTCTCGTGTGTCACTGATGGGGCCCCATTAACCCTAGAAAAGGAACAATCGCTTTCCGTCCTGACAGCTCTTCCCTGGGAGGAATCTTCGTCCGTCTGGAATTCTGGGCTGACAATCGGCACTTTCCTGGAGCCGCAAAAATACGCACCGTCGAGCTTATTTCCCAGGGAAAAGGTGGCAGTCTTGGCCTCTCAGGTGCCAATGATGGGGCCCCATTAACCTTAGAAAAGGAACAATCACTTTCGCTCCTGGAACTTTTCCCTGGGAGGAATCTTGGTCCGTCTGGAATTCTGGGCTGAAAAATGGAACTTTCCCAACCCGCACGTGACACGCACCATCGATCTTGCGCCCAGGGAAATTGTGGTAGCCTTGCGCTCTCAGGTGCCAATGATGGGTCCAAATTAACCCTAGAAAAGGCGCAATTGCTTTCTGTCCTGGCACCTTTTCCCAGGGAGGAATCTTCATTGGTCTGGAATTCTGGGATGAGAAACGGAACTTTCCCTGACTCGCACAAGGTACGCACAGTCGAGCTTTGCACCCAGGGAAAAGCTGGCAGACTTGGGCTCTCAGGTGCCAATGATGGGGCCCCTTTAACCCTAGAAAAGTAACATTCACGTTCTTTCCTGGAAGGTTATCCCAGGGAGTAATCATCATTCGTTTGGAATTCTGGGATGAAAAACGCAATTTGCCGGACCTGCAAGTATCACGCACAGTTCAGCTTTGCGCCCAGGGAAAAGGTGGCAGACTTGGGCTCTCAGGTGCCAATGATGGGGCCCCATTAACCCTAGAAAAGGCACAATGGCTTTCTTCACTGGCACCTTCTCCGTGGGAGGGATCTTCGTCCGTCTGGAATTCTGGGCTGAAAAACAGCACTTTCCTGGATCCGCACGTGGCACGCACGATCAAGCTTATTGCCCAGGGAAAAGGTGGCAGCCTTGGGCTCTCAGGTGCCAATGATGGGGCCCCATTCACCCTAGAAAAGGTCCAATTGCTTACTGTCCTGGTACCTTTTCCCAGGGAGGTATCTTCAACTGTCTGGAATTGTGGGCTGTGAAACCACAGTTTCCCTGACCCACACGTGGCACGCAGGGTTGAGCTTTGCGGCCAGAGAAAAGTTGGCGGCCTTGGGAACTCACATGCCAATGGTGTGGTGCCATTAACCCTAGAATAGGAACAATTGCTTTCAGTCCTTGCACTTTTTCCCTGGGAGGTAACTTCATCTGTCTGGAATTCTGGGCTGAAAAACGGCACTTTCCTGGACCCGCACGTGGCAAGCACCGTCAAGCTTTGTGCCCAGGCAAAAGGTGGCAGCCTTGGGCTCTCAGGTGCCAATGATGGAGCCCCATTACCCCTAGAAAAAGAACAATGGCTTTCTGTCCTGGCACCTTTTCCCTGGGAGGAATCTTCGTTCATCTGGAATTTTGGGCTGAAAATCGGTACTTCCCCAGACTCACACAAGGTACGCACCCTCGAGCTTTTCGCCCAGGGCAAAGGTGGCAGCCTTGGGCTCTCAGGTGACATTTTTGGGGCCCCATTAACCCTAGAAAAAGCACAATCGCTTTCTGTCCTGGCACATTTTCCGTGAGAGGAATCTTCGTTTCTCTGGAATTCTGGTCTTAATAACGGCACTTTCACTGAATGGACGCGGAAAGCACCATCGAGCTTTGCGCCCAGAGAAAAGGTGGCAGCCATGAACTCTCAGGTGCCAATGATGGGGCCCCATTACCTTTAGAAAATGCACAATGGCTCTGTTTCCTGGCAGCTTTTCCCTGGGAGGAATCTTTGTTCGTCTGGAATTTTGGGCTGAAAATCGGTACTTCCCCAGACTCACACAAGGTACGCACCCTCGAGCTTTTCGCCCAGGGCAAAGGTGGCAGCCTTGGGCTCTCAGGTGACATTTTTGGGGCCCCATTAACCTTAGAAAAGGCACAATCGCTTTCTGTCCTGGCACCTTTTCCCTGGGAGGAATTTTCGTCCGTCTGGAATTCTGGGCTGAAAAAAGGCACTTCCCCAGACCTGCAAGTGGAACGCACCGTCGAGCTTTGCGCCCAGGCAAAAGGTGGCAGCCTTGGGCTCTCAGGTGCCAATGATGGGGCCCCATTAACCCGAGAAAAAGAACAATGGCTTTCTGTCCTGGCACCTTTTCCCTGGGAGGAATCTTCATTGGTCTGGAATTCTGGGCTGAAAACGTCTCTTTCCCTTACACGCATGTGGCATGCACCGTCGAGCTTTGCGCCCAGGCAAAAGGTGGCAGCCTTGGGCTCTCAGGTGCCAATGATGGGGCCCCATTAACCCGAGAAAAAGAACAATGGCTTTCTGTCCTGGCACCTTTTCCCTGGGAGGAATCTTCATTGGTCTGGAATTCTGGGCTGAAAACATCTCTTTCCCTTACACGCATGTGGCATGCACCGTCGAGCTTTGCGTCCAGGGAAAAGGTGGCAGCCCTGGGCTCTCAGCTGCCAATTTTGGGGCCCCATTAACCCTAGAAAAGGCACAATCGCTTTCTGTCCTGGCACCTTTTCCAAGGGAGAAATCTTCGCTGGCCTGGAATTCTGGGATGAGAAACGGCACATTCCCGGACTTGCAAGTGGCACGCGCCGTCGACATTTGCGCCCAGGGAAAAGGTGGCAGCCTTGGGCTCTCAGGTGCCAAAGATGGGGCCTCATTACCCCTAGAAAAGGCACAATGGCTTTCTGTCCTGACACCTTTTCCCAGAGAGGAATCGACTTCCGTCTGGAATTCTGGGCTGAAAAACGGCCTTTTCCCAGACCCGCACAGGGTATGCACCGTTGAGCTTTGCACCCAGGGAAAAGGTGGCAGCCTTGGGCTCTCAGGTGCCAATGATGGGGCCCAATTAGCATTACAAAATACACAATGGCTTTGTCTCCTGGTACCTTTTCCCTCTGAGGAATCTTCATAGGTCTGGAATTCTGGGCTGAAAAATGGCACTTTCCCGGGCCCGCACGGGGAAAGCTCCGTCGAGCTTTGCGCCCAGGCAAAAGGTGGCAGCCTTGGGCTCTCAGGTGTCAGTTTTGGGGCCCCATTAACCCTAGAAAAGGCACAATTGCTTTCTGCCCTGGCACTCTTTTCCCTGGGAGAAATCTTCATCGGCCTCGAATTCTGGGATGAGAAACAGCACATTCCTGGACCCGCAAGTGGCACGCACCGTTGAGCTTTGCGCTCAGGGAAAAGGTTGCAGCCTTCGGCTCTCAGGTGTCAATGATGGAGCCCCACTAACCCTAGAAAAGGAACAATCGCTTTCTGTCCTTACACCTTTTCCCAGGGAGGAATCTTCATCGGTCTGGAATTCTGGAATGAGAAACGGCAATTTCCCGGACCGTCATTTAGCACGCATGGTCGAGCTTTGCGCCCAGGGTATAGGAGGCAACCTTGGGCTCTCAGGTGTCAATGATGGAGCCCGATTAAGCCTAGAAATGGAACAATCGCTTTCTGTCCTGGGAGCCTCTTCCCTGTGAGGAGTCTTCATCCGTCTGGAATTGAGGGCTGAAAAACGGCACTTTCCCGGACAAGAAAGTGGTACGCGCCGTTGATGTTTGCGCCCAGGGAAAAGGTGGCAGCCTTGAACTCTCAGGTGCCAATGATGGGGCACCATTGACCCTAGAAAAGGACAATTCGATTTCTGACCTGGCACCTTTTCCCTGGGAGTTGTCTTCATCCGTCTGGAATTCTGGGCTGAAAAATGGCACTTCCCCGGACCCGCAAGTGGCAAGCGCCATCGACATTTGCGCCCAGGCAAAAGGTGGCAGCCTTGGGCTCTCAGGTGCCAAGGATGGGGCCCCGTTAACACTAGAAAAATAACACTTGCTTTCTCTCCTGGCACCTTTTCTCAGGGAGGAATCTTCGTCCGTCTGGAAATCTGGGTTCAAATTGGCACTGCCCCAAACCAGCACAAGGTACACACCGTCGAGCTTTGCGCCCAGGGAAAAGGTGGCAGCCTTGGGCTCTCAGGTGCCACTGATGGTGCCCCATTACCCCTACAAAAGGCACAATGACTTTCTGTCCTGGCACCTTTTCCCATGGAGGAATCTTCATCGGCTTGGAATTCTGGTCTGAGAATCGGCACATTCCTGGACCCGCAAGTGGAACGCACCATCGAGCTTTGCGTCCAGGGAAAAGGTGGCAGTCTTGGGCTCTCAGGTGCCAATGATGGGGCCCCATTACCTTTAAAAAAAGCACCATGGCTTTCTGTCCTGGCACCTTTTCCCTGGGAGGAGTCTTCATCCGTCTGGAATCCTGGGCTGAACAAAGGTCTTTCTCTGACCTGCACGTGGCAGGCACCATCTAGCTTTGCGCCCAGGGAAAAGGTGGCAGCCTTGAGCTCTCAGGTGCCAACGATGGGTCCCCGTTAACACTAGAAAAATAACACTTGCTTTCTCTCCTGGCACCTTTTCTCAGGGAGGAATCTTCGTCCGTCTGGAATTCTGGGTTCAAAAATGGCACTGCCCCAAACCCGCACAAGGTACACACCATCGAGCTTTGCGCCCAGGGAAAAGGGGGCAGCCTCGGGCTCTCAGCTGCCAATGATGGTGCCCCATTACCCCTACAAAAGGCACAATGGCTTTCTGTCCTGGCACCTTTTCCCAGGGAGGAATCTTCATCGGCTTGGAATTCTGGTCTGAGAATCGGCACTACCCTGGACTCGCAAGTGGCACGCGCCATCGAGCTTTGCATCCAGAGAAAAGGTGGCAGTCTTGGGCTCTCAGGTGCCAATGATGGGGCCCCATTACATTTACAAAAAGCACAATGGCTTTCTGTCCTGGCACCTTTTCCCTGGGAGGAGTCTTCATTGGTCTGGAATTCTGGGCTGTAAAATGGCACTTTCTGGGACCAGCACGTGGCACGCACTGTCGTGCTTTGCGCCCAGGGAAAAGGAGGCAACCTCTGTCTCTCAGATGCCAATGACTGGCCCCCATTAACACTAGAAATGGAACAATCGCTTTCTGTCCTGGGAGCCCTTTCCCTGGGAGGAGTCGTCATCCGTCTGGAATCCTGGGCTGAACAAAGGTCTTTCTCTGACCTGCACGTGGCAGGCACCATCTAGCTTTGCGCCCAGGGAAAAGGTGGCAGCCTTGGGTTCTCAGGTGCCAATAATGGGGCCCCGTTAACACTAGAAAAATAACACTTGCTTTCTGTCCTGGCACCTTTTCCCAGGGAGGAATCTTCGTCCGTCTGAAAATCTGGGTTCAAAAATGACACTGCCCCAAACCCGCACAAGGTACACACCGTCGAGCTTTGCGCCCAGGGAAAAGGGGGCAGCCTTGAACTCTCAGGTGCCAATGATGGGGCACCATTGACCCTAGAAAAGGACAATTCGATTTCTGACCTGGCACCTTCTCCGTGGGAGGTGTCTTCATCCGTCTGGAATTCTGGGCTGAAAAATGGCACTTCCCAGGACCCGCAAGTGGCACGCGCCGTCGACATTTGCGCCAAGGCAAAAGGTGGCAGCCTTGGGCTCTCAGGTGCCAATGATGGGGCCCCGTGAACACTAGAAAAATAACACTTGCTTTCTGTCCTGGCACCTTTTCCCAGGGAGGAATCTTCGTCCGTCTGAAAATCTGGGTTCAAAAATGACACTGCCCCAAACCCGCACAAGGTACACACCGTCGAGCTTTGCGCCCAGGGAAAAGGTGGCAGCCTTGGGCTCTCAGCTGCCAATGATGGTGCCCCATTACCCCTACAAAAGGCAGAATGGGTTTCTGTTCTGGCACCTTTTCCCAGGGAGGAATCTTCATCGGCTTGGAATTCTGGTCTGAGAATCGGCACTTTCCTGGACTCGCAAGCGGCACGCGCAATCGAGCTTTGCATCCAGAGAAAAGGTGGCAGTCTTGGGCTCTCAGGTGCCAATGATGGGGCCCCATAACCTTTACAAAAAGCACAATGGCTTTCTGTCCTGGCAGCTTTTCCTTGGGAGGAGTCTTCATTGGTCTGGAATTCTGGGCTTTAAAATGGCACTTTCTGGGACCAGCACGTGGCACGCATTGTCGTGCTTTGCGCCCAGGGAAAAGGAGGCAACCTCTGGCTCTCAGATGCCAATGACTGGCCCCCATTAACACTAGAAATGGAACAATCGCTTTCTGTCCTGGGAGCCTTTTCCCTGGGAGGAGTCGTCATCCGTCTGGAATCCTGGGCTGAACAAAGGTCTTTCTCTGACCTGCACGTGGCAGGCACCATCTAGCTTTGCGCCCACGAAAAAGGTGGCAGCCTTGGGCTCTCATGTGCCAACGATGGGTCCCCGTTAACACTAGATAAATAACAATCGCTTTCTGTCCTGGCACCTTTTCCCTGGGAGGAATTTTCGTCCGTCTGGAATTCTGGGCTGAAAAACGGCAGTTCCCCAGATCTGCAAGTGGAACGCACCGTCAAGCTTTGTGCCCAGGCAAAAGGTGGCAGCCTTGGGCTCTCAGTTGCCAATGATGGGGCCCTATTACCCCTAGAAAAAGAACAATCGCTTTCTGTCCTGGCACTTTTTCCCTGGGAGAAATCTTCAGTGGTCTGGAATTCTGGGCTGAAAACGGATCTTTCCCTTACCCTCATGTGGCACGCACCGTCGAGCTTTGAGCCCAGGGAAAAGGTGGCAGCCCTGGGCTCTCAGCTGCCAATTTTGGGGCACCATTAACCCTAGAAAAGGCACAATCGCTTTCTGTCCTGGCACCTTTTCGAAGGGAGAAATCTTCGCTGGCCTGAAATTCTGGGATGAGAAACGGCACATTCCCGGACTTGCAAGTGGCACGCGCCGTCGACATTTGCACCCAGGGAAAAGGGGGCAGCCTTGGGCTCTCAGCTGCCATTGATGGTGCCCCACTATCCGTAGAAGAGGCACAATGGCTTTCTGCCCTGGCACCTTTTCCCAGGGAGGAATCTTCATCGGTTTGGAATTCTGGTCTGAGAATCGGCACTTTCCTGGACCTGCAAGTGGAACGCACCATCGAGCTTTGCGTCCAGTGAAAAGGTGGCAGTCTTGGGCTCTCAGGTGCCAATGGTGGGGCCCCATTACCTTTATAAAAAGCACAATTGCTTTCTGTCCTGGCACCTTTTCCCTGGGAGGAGTCTTCATTGGTCTGGAATTCTGGGCTGTAAAATGGCACTTTCTGGGACCAGCACGTGGCACGCACTGTCGTGCTTTGCGCCCAGGGAAAAGGAGGCAACCTCTGGCTCTCAGATGCCAATGACGGGCCCCCATTAACACTAGAAATGGAACAATCGCTTTCTGTCCTGGGAGCCCTTTCCCTGGGAGGAGTCGTCAGCCGTCTGGAATCCTGGGCTGAATAAAGCACTTTCTCTGACCTGCACGTGGCAGGCACCATCTAGATTTGCGCCCAGGGAAAAGGTGGCAGCCTTGGGCTCTCAGGTGCCAATGATGGGTCCCCGTTAACGGTAGATAAATAACAGTCGCTTTCTGTCCTGGCACCTTTTCCCTGGGAGGAATTTTCGTCCGTCTGGAATTCTGGGCTGAAAATGGCACTTTCCCGGACCCGCACGTGGAACGCTCCGTCGAGCTTTGCGCCCAGGCAAAAGGTGGCAGCCTTGGGCTCTCAGGTGTCAATTTTGGGGCCCCATTAACCCTAGAAAAGGCACAATTGCTTTCTGCCCTGGCACATCTTCCCTGGGAGAAATCTTCATCGGCCTCGATTTCTGGGATGAGAAAGAGCACATTCCTGGACCGCAAGTGGCACGCACCGTCGAGCTCTGCGCTCAGGGAAAATGTGGCAGCCTTCGGCGTTCAGGTGCCAATGATGTGTCCCCATTACTCCTAGAAAAGGAGAAATCGATTCCTGTCCTGGCACCTTTTCCCAGGGAGGAGTCTTCATCAGTCTGGAATACTGGAATGAGAAACGGCAATTTCCCGGACCCTCACGTAGCACGCATGGTCGAGCTTTGCGCCCAGGGTATAGGAGGCAACCTTGGGCTCTCAGGTGCCAATGATGGGGCCCGATTAAGCCTAGAAATGGAACAATCGCTTTCTGTCCTGGGAGCCTCTTCCCTGTGAGGAGTCTTCATCCGTCTGGAATTGAGGGCTGAAAAACGGCACTTTCCCGGACAAGAAAGTGGTACGCGCCGTTGATGTTTGCGCCCACGGAAAAGGTGGCAGCCTTGAACTCTCAGGTGCCAATGATGGGGCACCATTGACCCTAGAAAAGGACAATTCGATTTCTGACCTGGCACTTTCTCCGTGGGAGGTGTCTTCATCCGTCTGGAATTCTGGGCTGAAAAATGGCACTTCCCCGGACCCGCAAGTGGCACGCGCCGTCGACATTTGCGCCAAGGCAAAAGGTGGCAGCCTTGGGCTCTCAGGTGCCAATATGGGGTCCCATTAAGCCTAGAAAAGGAGAAATCGATTCCTGTCCTGGCACCTTTTCCCTGGGAGGAATCTTCATCGGTCTGGAATTCTGGAATGAGAAACGGCAATTTCTGGGACCAGCATGTGGCACGCGCTGTCGAGCTTTGCGCCCAGGGAAAAGGAGGCAACCTCTGGCTCTCAGATGCCAATGACGGGCCCCCATTAACACTAGAAATGGAACAATCGCTTTCTGTCGTGGGAGCCTTTTCCCTGGGAGGAGTCGTCATCCGTCTGGAATTCTAGGCTGAACAAAGCACTTTCTCTGACCTGCACGTGGCAGGCACCATCTAGATTTGCGCCCAGGGAAAAGGTGGCAGCCTTGGGCTCTCAGGTGCCAATGATGGGTCCCCGTTACCACTAGATAAATAACAATCGCTTTCTGTCCTGGCACCTTTTCCCAGGGAGGAATTTTCGTCCGTCTGGAATTCTGGGCTGAAAATGGCACTTCCCCAAACCTGCAAGTGGAACGCACCGTCGAGCTTTGTGCCCAGGCAAAAGCTGGCAGCCTTGGGCTATCAGGTGCCAATGATGGGGCCCCATTACCCCGGGAAAAAGAACAATTGCTTTCTGTCCTGGCACCTTTTCCCTGGAAGGAATCTTCGTCGGTCTGGAGTTCTGGGCTGAAAACGGCTCTTTCCCTTACCCGCATGTGGCACGCACCGTCGAGCTTTGCGTCCAGGCAAAAGGTGGCAGCCCTGGGCTCTCAGCTGCCAATTTTTGGGCCCCATTAACCCTAGAAAAAGCATAATCGCTTTCTGTCCTGGCACCTTTTCCCAGGGAGAAATCTTCACTGGCCTGGAATTCTGGGATGAGAAACGGCAATTTCCCGGACTTGCAAGTGGTACGCGCCGTCGGCATTTACGCCCAGGGAAAAGGTGGCATCCTTGGGCTCTCAGGTGCCAAAGATGAGGCCCCATTACCCCTAGAAAAGGCACAATGGCTTTCTGTCCTGACACCTTTTCCCAGAGAGGAATCGACTTCCGTCTGGAATTCTGGGCTGAAAAACGGCCCTTTCCCAGACCCGCACAGGGTATGCACCGTCGAGCTTTGCACCCAGGGAAAAGGTGGCAGCCTTGGGCTCTCAGGTGCCAATGATGGGGCCCAATTAGCATTACAAAATACACAATGGCTTTGTCTCCTGGTACCTTTTCCCTCTGAGGAATCTTCATAGGTCTGGAATTGTGGGCTGAAAAATGGTACTTTCCCGGACCCGCACGTGGAACGCTCCGTCGAGCTTTGCGCCCAGGCAAAAGGTGGCAGCCTTGGGCTCTCAGGTGTCAATTTTGGGGCCCCATTAACCCTAGAAAAGGCACAATTGCTTTCTGCCCTGGCACATCTTCCCTGGGAGAAATCTTCATCGGCCTCAATTTCTGGGATGAGAAAGAGCACATTCCTGGACCGCAAGTGGCACGCACCGTCGAGCTCTGCGCTCAGGGAAAATGTGGCAGCCTTCGGCGTTCAGGTGCCAATGATGTGTCCGCATTACTACTAGAAAAGGAGAAATTGATTCCTGTCCTGGCACCTTTTCCCAGGGAGGAGTCTTCATCAGTCTGGAATACTGGAATGAGAAACGGCAATTTCCCGGACCCTCACGTAGCACGCATGGTCGAGCTTTGCGCCCAGGGTATAGGAGGCAACCTTGGGCTCTCAGGTGCCAATGATGGGGCCCGATTAAGCCTAGAAATGGAACAATCGCTTTCTGTCCTGGGAGCCTCTTCCCTGTGAGGAGTCTTCATCCGTCTGGAATTGAGGGCTGAAAAACGGCACTTTCCCGGACAAGAAAGTGGTACGCGCCGTTGATGTTTGCGCCCACGGAAAAGGTGGCAGCCTTGAACTCTCAGGTGCCAATGATGGGGCACCATTGACCCTAGAAAAGGACAATTCGATTTCTGACCTGGCACCTTTTCCCTGGGAGGTATCTTCGTATGTCTGGAATTCTGGGCTGAAAAATGGCACTTACCCGGACCCGCAAGTGGCACGCGCCGTCGACATTTGCGCCCAGGGAAAAGGTGACAGCCTTGGGCTCTCAGGTGCCAATATGGGGTCCCATTAAGCCTAGAAAAGGAGAAATCGATTCCTGTCCTGGCACCTTTTCCCTGGGAGGAATCTTCATCGGTCTGGAATTCTGGAATGAGAAACGGCAATTTCTGGGACCAGCATGTGGCACGCGCTGTCGAGCTTTGCGCCCAGGGAAAAGGAGGCAACCTCTGGCTCTCAGATGCCAATGACGGGCCCCCATTAACACTAGAAATGGAACAATCGCTTTCTGTCGTGGGAGCCTTTTCCCTGGGAGGAGTCGTCATCCGTCTGGAATTCTAGGCTGAACAAAGCACTTTCTCTGACCTGCACGTGGCAGGCACCATCTAGCTTTGCGCCCAGGGAAAAGGTGGCAGCCTTGGGCTCTCAGGTGCCAATGATGGGTCCCCGTTACCACTAGATAAATAACAATCGCTTTCTGTCCTGGCACCTTTTCCCTGGGAGGAATTTTCGTCCGTCTGGAATTCTGGGCTGAAAATGGCACTTCCCCGGACCTGCAAGTGGAACGCACCGTCGAGCTTTGTGCCCAGGCAAAAGGTGGCAGCCTTGGGCACTCAGGTGCCAATGATGGGGCCCAATTAGCATTACTAAATACACCATGGCGTTGTCTCCTGGTACCTTTTCCCTCTGAGGAATCTTCATAGGTCTGGAATTCTGGGCGGAAAAATGGCACTTTCCCGGACCCGCACGTGGAACTCTCCATAAGCTTTGCGCCCAGGGAAAAGGTGGCAGCCTTGGGCTCTCAAATGCCAAAGATGGTGCCCCATTACCCCTAGAAAAGGCACAATGGCTTTCTGTCCTGACACCTTTTCCCAGGGAGGAATCTTCATCGCTCTGGAATTCTGGGCTGAAAACGGCCCTTTCCCTTACACGCATGTGGCACGCACCGTCGACCTTTGCGCCCAGGGAAAAAGTGACAGCCTTGGGCTCTCAGGTGCCAATGATGGGACCCCATTAACCCTAGAAAAGGCACAATGGCTTTCTGTCCTGGCACCTTATCCCAGGGAGAAATCTTCGCTGGACTGGAATTCTGGGATGAGAAACGTCACATTCCCGGACTTGCAAGTGGCACGCGCCGTCAACATTTGCGCCCAGGGAAAAGATGGCAGTCTTAGGCTCTCAGGTGTCAATTTTGTGGCCCCATTACCCCTAGAAAAGGCCCAATCGCTTTCTGTCCTGACACCTTGTCCCAGGGAGGAATCTTCATCCGTCTGGAAATCTGGGTTCAAAAATGGCACTGTCACAAACACGCACAAGGTACACACCGTCGAGCTTTGCGCCCAGGGAAAAGAGGGCAGCCTTGGGCTCTCAGGTGCCAATGATGGTGCCCCATTACCCCTACAAAAGGCACAATGGCTTTCTGTCCTGGCACCTTTTCCCAGGGAGGAATCTTCATCGGTTTGGAATTCTGGTCTGAGAATCGGCACTTTCCCGGACCCACAAGTGGAATGCACCATCGAGCTTTGCGCCCAGGGAAAAGGTGGCAGCCTTCGGCTTTCAGGTGCCAATGATGTGCCCCCATTACTCCTAGAAAAGGATCAATCGCTTTCTGTCCTGGCACCTTTTCCCAGGGAGGAATCTTCATCGGTCTGGAATTCTGGAATGAGAAACGGCAATTTCTGGGACCAGCATGTGGCATGCACTGTTGAGCTTTCCGCCCAGAGAAAAGGAGGCAACCTCTGGCTGTCATATGCCAATGACGGGCCCCCATTAACACTAGAAATGGAACAATCGCTTTCTGTCCTGGGAGCCTTTTCCCTGGGAGGAGTCGTCATCCGTCTGGAATTCTGGGCTGAACAAAGCACTTTCTCTGACCTGCACGTGGCAGGCACCATCTAGCTTTGCGCCCAGGGAAAAGGTGGCAGCCTTGGGCTCTCATGTGCCAACGATGGAACCCCATTAACACTAGATAAATAACAATCGCTTTCTGTCCTGGCACATTTTCCCTGGGAGGAATTTTCGTCCATCTGGAATTCTGGGCTGAAAAACGGCACTTCCCCGGACCTGCAAGTGGAACGCACTGTCGAGCTTTGTGCCCAGGCAAAAAGTGGCAGCCTTGGGCTCTCAGGTGCCAATGATGGGGCCCCATTAACCCTAGAAAAGGCACAATCGCTTTCTGTCCTGACACCTTATCCCAGGGAGAAATCTTCGCTGGACTGGAATTCTGGGATGAGAAACGGCAATTTCCCGGACTTGCAAGTGGCACGCGCCGTCAACATTTGCGCCCAGGGAAAAGATGGCAGTCTTAGGCTCTCAGTTGTCAATTTTGTGGCCCCATTACCCCTAGAAAAGGCCCAATCGCTTTCTGTCCTGACACCTTGTCCCAGGGAGGAATCTTCATCCGTCTGGAAATCTGGGTTCAAAAATGGCACTGCCACAAACACGCACAAGGTACACACCGTCGAGCTTTGCGCCCAGGGAAAAGGGGGCAGCCTTGGGCTCTCAGGTGCCAATGATGGTGCCCCATTACCCCTACAAAAGGCACAATGGCTTTCTGTCCTGGCACCTTTTCCCAGGGAGGAATCTTCATCGGTTTGGAATTCTGGTCTGAGAATCGGCACTTTCCTGGACCCGCAAGTGGAACGCACCATCGAGCTTTGCGTCCAGGGAAAAGGTGGCAGTCTTGGGCTCTCAGGTGCCAATGATGGGGCCCCATTACCTTTACTAAAAGCACAATGGCTTTCTGTCCTGGCACTTTTTCCCTGGGAGGAGTCTTAATTGGTCTGGAATTCTGGGCTGTAAAATGCCACTTTCTGGGACGAGGACGTGGCACACACTGTCGAGCTTAGCGCCCAGGGAAAAGGAGGCAACCTCTGGCTCTCAGATGCCAATGACGGGCCCCCATTAACACTAGAAATGGAACAATCGCTTTCTGTCGTGGGAGCCTTTTCCCTGGGAGGAATCGTCATCCGTCTGGAATCCTGGGCTGAACAAAGCACTTTCTCTGACCTGCACGTGGCAGGCACCATCTAGCTTTGCGCCCAGGGAAAAGGTGGCAGCCTTGGGCTCTCAGGTGTCAATTTTGCGAGCCGATTAAGCCTAGAAAAGGCACAATCGCTTTCTGTCTTGACACCTTTTCCCTGGGAGAAATCTTCATCGGCCCCGAATTCCGGGATGAGAAACAGCGCATTCCTGGACCCGCAAGTGGCATGCACCGTCGAGCTTTGCAGTGAGGGAAAAGGTTGCAGCCTTCGGCTCTCTGGTGCCAATGATGGGTCCCCATTACTCCTAGAAAAGGAGAAATCGATTCCTGTCCTGGCACCTTTTCCCAGGGAGGAATCTTCATCGGTCTGGAATTCTGGAATGAGAAACGGCAATTTCCCGGACCCTCACGTAGCACGCATGGTCGAGCTTTGCGCCCAGGATATAGGAGGCAACCTTGGGCTCTCAGGTGCCAATGATGGGGCTTGATTAACCCTAGAAATGGAACAATCGCTTTCTGTCCTGGGAGCCTCTTCCCTGTGAGGAGTCTTCATCCGTCTGGAATTGAGGGCTGAAAAACGGCACTTTCCCGGACAAGAAAGTGGTACGCGCTGTTGATGTTTGCGCCCACGGAAAAGGTGGCAGCCTTGAACTCTCAGGTGCCAATGATGGGGCACCATTGACCCTAGAAAAGGACAATTCGATTTCTGACCTGGCACCTTTTCCCTGGGAGGTATCTTCGTCTGTCTGGAATTTAAGGTTCAAAAATGGCACTGCCCGAAACCCGCACAAGGTACACACCATCGAGGTTTGCGCCCAGGCAATAGGTTGCAGCCTTCACATCTCAGGTGCCAATGATGGGTTCCCATTACTCCTAGAAAAGGAGAAATCGATTCCTGTCCTCGCACCTTTTCCTTGGGAGGAATCTTCATCGGTCTGGAATTCTGGAATGAGAAACGGCAATTTCCCGGACCCTCACGTAGCACGCACCGTCGAGCTTTGCACCCAGGTTAAAGGAGGCAAACTTGGGCTCTCAGGTGCCAATGATGGGACCCGATTAAGCCTAGAAATGGAACAATTGCTTTCTGTCCTGGCAGCTTTTCCCTGGGAGGAATCTTCATTGGTCTAGAATTCTGGGCTAAAAAATTGCACTTTCCCAGACAAGAAAGTGGCACGCACCCTCGACATTTGCGCCCAGGGAAAAGGTGGCAGCCTTGGGCTCTCAGGTGCCAAGGATTGGGCCCCGTTAACACTAGATAAATAACACTTGCTTTCTGTCCTGGCACCTTGTCCCAGGGAGGAATCTTCATCCGTCTGGAAATCTGGGTTCAAAAATGGCACTGCGCCAAACCCACACAAGGTACACACGGTCGAGCTTTGCTCCCAGGGAAAAGGGGGCAGCCTTGGGCTCTCAGGTGCCAATGATGTTGCCCCATTACCCCTACAAAAGGCAGAATGTCTTTCTGTCCCGGCACCTTTTCCCAGGGAGGAATCTTCATCGGTTTGGAATTCTGGTTTGACAATCGGCACTTTCCTGGACCCGCAAGTGGAACGCACCATCGAGCTTTGCGGCCAGGGAAAAGGTGGCAGCCTTGGGCTCTCAGGTGCCAAAGATGGGGCCCCATTACCCCTAGAAAATGCACAATGGCTTTCTGTCCTGACACCTTTTCCCAGAGAGGAATCGACTTCCGTCTGGAATTCTGGGCTGAAAAACGGCCCTTTCCCGGACCCGCACAGGGTATGCACCGTCGAGCTTTGCACCCAGGGAAAAGGTGGCAGCCTTGGGCTCTCAGGTGCCAATGATGGGGCCCAATTAGCATTACAAAATACACAATGGCTTTGTCTCCTGGTACCTTTTCCCTCGGAGGAATTTTCATAGGTCTTGAATTGTGGGCTGAAAAATGGCACTTTCCGGGACCCGCACGTGGAACCCTCCGTCGAGCTTTGCGCCCAGGGAAAAGGTGGCAGCCTTGGGCTCTCAGGTGTCAATTTTGGGGCCCCATTAACCCTAGAAAAGGCACAAATGCTTTCTGTCCTGGCACCTTTTCCCTGGGAGAAATCTTCATTGGCCTCGAATTCTGGGATGAGAAACAGCACATTCCTGGACCCGCAAGTGGCACGCACCGTCGAGCTTTGCGCTCAGGGAAAAGGTTGCAGCCTTCGGCTCTCAGGTGTCAATGATGGAGCCCCACTAACGCTAGAAAAGGAACAATCGCTTTCTGTCCTGACACCTTTTCCGAGGGAGGAATCTTCGTCCGTCTGGAAATCTGGCTTCAAAAATGGCACTTCCCCAAACCCGCACAAGGTACACACGGTCGAGCTTTGCGCCCAGGGAAAAGGGGGCAGCCTTGGGCTCTCAGGTGCCAATGATGGGGCCCCATTACCCCTACAAAAGGCACAATGGCTTTCTGTCCTGGCACCTTTTCCCAGGGAGGAATCTTCATCGGTTTGGAATTCTGGTCTGAGAATGGGAACTTTCCTGGACCCGCAAGTGGAACGCACCATCGAGCTTTGCGCCCAGGGAAAAGGGGGCAGCCTTGGACTCTCAGCTGCCAATGATGGTGCCCCATTACCCCTACAAAAGGCACAATGGCTTTCTGTCCTGACTCCTTTTCCCAGGGAGGAATCTTCATCGGCTTGGAATTCTGGTCTGAGAATCGGCACTTTTCTGGACCCGCAAGTGGAACGCACCATCGAGCTTTGCGTCCAGGGAAAAGGTGGCAGTCTTGGGCTCTCAGGTGCCAATGATGGGGCCCCATTACCTTTACAAAAAGCACAATGGCTTTCTGTCCTGGCACCTTTTCCCTGGGAGGAGTCTTCATTGGTCTGGAATTCTGGGCTGTAAAATGGCACTTTCTGGGACCAGCACGTGGCACGCACTGTCGTGCTTTGCGCCCAGGGAAAAGGAGGCAACCTCTGTCTCTCAGATGCCAATGACTGGCCCCCATTAACACTAGAAATGGAACAATCGCTTTCTGTCCTGGGAGCCCTTTCCCTGGGAGGAGTCGTCATCCGTCTGGAATCCTGGGCTGAACAAAGGTCTTTCTCTGACCTGCACGTGGCAGGCACCATCTAGCTTTGCGCCCAGGGAAAAGGTGGCAGCCTTGGGCTCTCATGTGCCAACGATGGGTCCCCGTTAACACTAGATAAATAACAATCGCTTTCTGTCCTGGCACCTTTTCCCTGGGAGGAATTTTCGTCCGTCTGGAATTCTGGGCTGAAAAACGGCAGTTCCCCAGATCTGCAAGTGGAACGCACCGTCAAGCTTTGTGCCCAGGCAAAAGGTGGCAGCCTTGGGCTCTCAGGTGCCAATGATGGGGCCCTATTACCCCTAGAAAAAGAACAATCGCTTTCTGTCCTGGCACTTTTTCCCTGGGAGGAATCTTCGTTGGTCTGGAATTCTGGGCTGAAAACGGCTCTTTCCCTTACCCACATGTGGCACGCACCTTCGAGCTTTGCGCCCAGGGAAAAGGTGGCAGCCTTGGGCTCTCAGCTGCCAATTTTTGGGCCCCATTAACCCTAGAATAAGCACAATCGCTTTCTGTCCTGGCACCTTTTCCAAGGGAGAAATCTTCGCTGGCCTGAAATTCTGGGATGAGAAACGGCACATTCCCGGACTTGCAAGTGGCACACGCCGTCGACATTTGCGCCCAGGGAAAAGGTGGCAGCCTTGGGCTCTCAGGTGCCAATGATGGGGCCCGATTAAGCCTAGAAATGGAACAATCGCTTTCTGTCCTGGGAGCCTCTTCCCTGTGAGGAGTCTTCATCCGTCTGGAATTCAGGGCTGAAAAACGGCACTTTCCCGGACAAGAAAGTGGCACGTGCCGTTGATGTTTGCGCCCACAGAAAAGGTGGCAGCCTTGAACTCTCAGGTGCCAATGATGGGGCACCATTGACCCTAGAAAAGGACAATTCGATTTCTAACCTGGCACCTTTTCCCTGGGAGGTGTCTTCGTCCATCTGGAATTCTGGGCTGAAAAATGGCACTTCCCCGGATCCGCAAGTGGCACGCGCCGTCGACATTTGCGCCCAGGGAAAAGATGGCAGCCTTGGGCTCTCAGGTGCCAATGATGGGGCCCCGTGAACACTAGAAAAATAACACTTGCTTTCTGTCCTGGCACCTTTTCCCAGGGAGGAACCTTCGTCCGTCTGGAAATCTGGCTTCAAAAATGGCACTGCCCCAAACCCGCACAAAGTACACACCGTCGAGCTTTGCGCCCAGGGAAAAGGTGGCAGCCTTGGGCTCTCAGGTGCCAATGATGGGGCCCCATTACCCCTAGAAAAAGAACAATCGCTTTCTGTCCTGGCACTTTTTCCCTGGGAGAAATCTTCATTGGTCTGGAATTCTGGGCTGAAAACGGATCTTTCCCTTACCCTCATGTGGCACGCACCGTCGAGCTTTGAGCGCAGGGAAAAGGTGGCAGCCCTGGGCTCTCAGCTGCCAATTTTGGGGCCCCATTAACCCTAGAAAAGGCACAATCGCTTTCTGTCCTGGCACCTTTTCGAAGGGAGAAATCTTCGCTGGCCTGGAATTCTGGGATGAGAAACGGCACATTCCCGGACTTGCAAGTGGCACGCGCCGTCGACATTTGCGCCCAGGGAAAAGGGGGCAGCCTTGGGCTCTCAGCTGCCATTGATGGTGCCCCACTATCCCTAGAAGAGGCACAATGGCTTTCTGTCCTGGCACCTTTTCCCAGGGAGGAATCTTCATCGGTTTGGAATTCTGGTCTGAGAATCGGCACTTTCCTGGACCCGCAAGTGGAACGCACCATCGAGCTTTGCGTCCAGGGAAAAGGTGGCAGTCTTGGGCTCTCAGGTGCCAATGGTGGGGCCCCATTACCTTTATAAAAAGCACAATTGCTTTCTGTCCTGGCACCTTTTCCCTGGGAGGAGTCTTCATTGGTCTGGAATTCTGGGCTGTAAAATGGCACTTTCTGGGACCAGCACGTGGCACGCACTGTCGTGCTTTGCACCCAGGGAAAAGGAGGCAACCTCTGGCTCTCAGATGCCAATGACGGGCCCCCATTAACACTAGAAATGGAACAATCGCTTTCTGTCCTGGGAGCCCTTTCCCTGGGAGGAGTCGTCAGCCGTCTGGAATCCTGGGCTGAATAAAGCACTTTCTCTGACCTGCACGTGGCAGGCACCATCTAGATTTGCGCCCAGGGAAAAGGTGGTAGCCTTGGGCTCTCAGGTGCCAATGATGGGTCCCCGGTAACGGTAGATAAATAACAATCGCTTTCTGTCCTGGCACCTTTTCCCTGGGAGGAATTTTCGTCCGTCTGGAATTCTGGGCTGAAAATGGCACTTTCCCGGACCCGCACGTGGAACGCTCCGTCGAGCTTTGCGCCCAGGCAAAAGTTGGCAGCCTTGGGCTCTCAGGTGTCAATTTTGGGGCCCCATTAACCCTAGAAAAGGCACAATTGCTTTCTGCCCTGGCACATCTTCCCTGGGAGAAATCTTCATCGGCCTCGATTTCTGGGATGAGGAAGAGCACATTCCTGGACCCGCAAGTGGCACGCACCGTCGAGCTCTGCGCTCAGGGAAAATGTGGCAGCCTTCGGCGTTCAGGTGCCAATGATGTGTCCCCATTACTCCTAGAAAAGGAGAAATCGATTCCTGTCCTGGCACCTTTTCCCAGGGAGGAGTCTTCATCAGTCTGGAATACTGGAATGAGAAACGGCAATTTCCCGGACCCTCACGTAGCACGCATGGTCGAGCTTTGCGCCCAGGGTATAGGAGGCAACCTTGGGCTCTCAGGTGCCAATGATGGGGCCCGATTAAGCCTAGAAATGGAACAATCGCTTTCTGTCCTGGGAGCCTCTTCCCTGTGAGGAGTCTTCATCCGTCTGGAATTGAGGGCTGAAAAACGGCACTTTCCCGGACAAGAAAGTGGTACGCGCCGTTGATGTTTGCGCCCACGGAAAAGGTGGCAGCCTTGAACTCTCAGGTGCCGATGATGGGGCACCATTGACCCTAGAAAAGGACAATTCGATTTCTGACCTGGCACCTTTTCCCTGGGAGGTATCTTCATATGTCTGGAATTCTGGGCTGAAAAATGGCACTTCCCCGGATCCGCAAGGGGTACGCGCCGTCGACATTTGCGCCCAGGGAAAAGGTGACAGCCTTGGGCTCTCAGGTGCCAATATGGGGTCCCATTAAGCCTAGAAAAGGAGAAATCGATTCCTGTCCTGGCACCTTTTCCCTGGGAGGAATCTTCATCGGTCTGGAATTCTGGAATGAGAAACGGCAATTTCTGGGACCAGCATGTGGCACGCGCTGTCGAGCTTTGCGCCCAGGGAAAAGGAGGCAACCTCTGGCTCTCAGATGCCAATGACGGGCCCCCATTAACACTAGAAATGGAACAATCGCTTTCTGTCGTGGGAGCCTTTTCCCTGGGAGGAGTCGTCATCCGTCTGGAATTCTAGGCTGAACAAAGCACTTTCTCTGACCTGCACGTGGCAGGCACCATCTAGCTTTGCGCCCAGGGAAAAGGTGGCAGCCTTGGGCTCTCAGGTGCCAATGATGGGTCCCCGTTACCACTAGATAAATAACAATCGCTTTCTGTCCTGGCACCTTTTCCCTGGGAGGAATTTTCGTCCGTCTGGAATTCTGGGCTGAAAATGGCACTTCCCCGGACCTGCAAGTGGAACGCACCGTCGAGCTTTGTGCCCAGGCAAAAGGTGGCAGCCTTGGGCACTCAGGTGCCAATGATGGGGCCCAATTAGCATTACTAAATACACCATGGCGTTGTCTCCTGGTACCTTTTCCCTCTGAGGAATCTTCATAGGTCTGGAATTCTGGGCGGAAAAATGGCACTTTCCCGGACCCGCACGTGGAACTCTCCATAAGCTTTGCGCCCAGGGAAAAGGTGGCAGCCTTGGGCTCTCAAATGCCAAAGATGGTGCCCCATTACCCCTAGAAAAGGCACAATGGCTTTCTGTCCTGACACCTTTTCCCAGGGAGGAATCTTCATCGCTCTGGAATTCTGGGCTGAAAACGGCCCTTTCCCTTACACGCATGTGGCACGCACCGTCGACCTTTGCGCCCAGGGAAAAAGTGACAGCCTTGGGCTCTCAGGTGCCAATGATGGGGCCCCATTAACCCTAGAAAAGGCACAATGGCTTTCTGTCCTGGCACCTTATCCCAGGGAGAAATCTTCGCTGGACTGGAATTCTGGGATGAGAAACGTCACATTCCCGGACTTGCAAGTGGCACGCGCCGTCAACATTTGCGCCCAGGGAAAAGATGGCAGTCTTAGGCTCTCAGGTGTCAATTTTGTGGCCCCATTACCCCTAGAAAAGGCCCAATCGCTTTCTGTCCTGACACCTTGTCCCAGGGAGGAATCTTCATCCGTCTGGAAATCTGGGTTCAAAAATGGCACTGTCACAAACACGCCCAAGGTACACACCGTCGAGCTTTGCGCCCAGGGAAAAGAGGGCAGCCTTGGGCTCTCAGGTGCCAATGATGGTGCCCCATTACCCCTACAAAAGGCACAATGGCTTTCTGTCCTGGCACCTTTTCCCAGGGAGGAATCTTCATCGGTTTGGAATTCTGGTCTGAGAATCGGCACTTTCCTGGACTCGCAAGTGGAATGCACCATCGAGCTTTGCGCCCAGGGAAAAGGTGGCAGCCTTCGGCTTTCAGGTGCCAATGATGTGCCCCCATTACTCCTAGAAAAGGATCAATCGCTTTCTGTCCTGGCACCTTTTCCCAGGGAGGAATCTTCATCGGTCTGGAATTCTGGAATGAGAAACGGCAATTTCTGGGACCAGCATGTGGCACGCACTGTTGAGCTTTCCGCCCAGAGAAAAGGAGGCAACCTCTGGCTCTCAGATGCCAATGACGGGCCCCCATTAACACTAGAAATGGAACAATCGCTTTCTGTCCTGGGAGCCTTTTCCCTGGGAGGAGTCGTCATCCGTCTGGAATTCTGGGCTGAACAAAGCACTTTCTCTGACCTGCACGTGGCAGGCACCATCTAGCTTTGCGCCCAGGGAAAAGGTGGCAGCCTTGGGCTCTCAGGTGCCAACGATGGAACCCCATTAACACTAGATAAATAACAATCGCTTTCTGTCCTGGCACATTTTCCCTGGGAGGAATTTTCGTCCATCTGGAATTCTGGGCTGAAAAACGGCACTTCCCCGGACCTGCAAGTGGAACGCACCGTCGAGCTTTGTGCCCAGGCAAAAAGTGGCAGCCTTGGGCTCTCAGGTGCCAATGATGGGGCCCCATTAACTCTAGAAAAGGCACAATCGCTTTCTGTCCTGGCACCTTATCCCAGGGAGAAATCTTCGCTGGACTGGAATTCTGGGATGAGAAACGGCAATTTCCCGGACTTGCAAGTGGCACGCGCCGTCAACATTTGCGCCCAGGGAAAAGATGGCAGTCTTAGGCTCTCAGTTGTCAATTTTGTGGCCCCATTACCCCTAGAAAAGGCCCAATCGCTTTCTGTCCTGACACCTTGTCCCAGGGAGGAATCTTCATCCGTCTGGAAATCTGGGTTCAAAAATGGCACTGCCACAAACACGCACAAGGTACACACCGTCGAGCTTTGCGCCCAGGGAAAAGGGGGCAGCCTTGGGCTCTCAGGTGCCAATGATGGTGCCCCATTACCCCTACAAAAGGCACAATGGCTTTCTGTCCTGGCACCTTTTCCCAGGGAGGAATCTTCATCGGTTTGGAATTCTGGTCTGAGAATCGGCACTTTCCTGGACCCGCAAGTGGAATGCACCATCGAGCTTTGCGCCCAGGGAAAAGGTGGCAGCCTTCGGCTTTCAGGTGCCAATGATGTGCCCCCATTACTCCTAGAAAAGGATCAATCGCTTTCTGTCCTGGCACCTTTTCCCAGGGAGGAATCTTCATCGGTCTGGAATTCTGGAATGAGAAACGGCAATTTCTGGGACCAGCATGTGGCACGCACTGTTGAGCTTTCCGCCCAGAGAAAAGGAGGCAACCTCTGGCTCTCAGATGCCAATGACGGGCCCCCATTAACACTAGAAATGGAACAATCGCTTTCTGTCCTGGGTGCCTTTTCCCTGGGAGGAGTCGTCATCCGTCTGGAATTCTGGGCTGAACAAAGCACTTTCTCTGACCTGCACGTGGCAGGCACCATCTAGCTTTGCGCCCAGGGAAAAGGTGGCAGCCTTGGGCTCTCAGGTGCCAACGATGGAACCCCATTAACACTAGATAAATAACAATCGCTTTCTGTCCTGGCACATTTTCCCTGGGAGGAATTTTCGTCCATCTGGAATTCTGGGCTGAAAAACGGCACTTCCCCGGACCTGCAAGTGGAACGCACCGTCGAGCTTTGTGCCCAGGCAAAAAGTGGCAGCCTTGGGCTCTCAGGTGCCAATGATGGGGCCCCATTAACTCTAGAAAAGGCACAATCGCTTTCTGTCCTGGCACCTTATCCCAGGGAGAAATCTTCGCTGGACTGGAATTCTGGGATGAGAAACGGCAATTTCCCGGACTTGCAAGTGGCACGCGCCGTCAACATTTGCGCCCAGGGAAAAGATGGCAGTCTTAGGCTCTCAGTTGTCAATTTTGTGGCCCCATTACCCCTAGAAAAGGCCCAATCGCTTTCTGTCCTGACACCTTGTCCCAGGGAGGAATCTTCATCCGTCTGGAAATCTGGGTTCAAAAATGGCACTGCCACAAACACGCACAAGGTACACACCGTCGAGCTTTGCGCCCAGGGAAAAGGGGGCAGCCTTGGGCTCTCAGGTGCCAATGATGGTGCCCCATTACCCCTACAAAAGGCACAATGGCTTTCTGTCCTGGCACCTTTTCCCAGGGCGGAATCTTCATCGGTTTGGAATTCTGGTCTGAGAATCGGCACTTTCCTGGACCCGCAAGTGGAACGCACCATCGAGCTTTGCGTCCAGGGAAAAGGTGGCAGTCTTGGGCTCTCAGGTGCCAATGATGGGGCCCCATTACCTTTACTAAAAGCACAATGGCTTTCTGTCCTGGCACCTTTTCCCTGGGAGGAGTCTTAATTGGTCTGGAACTCTGGGCTGTAAAATGCCACTTTCTGGGACGAGGACGTGGCACACACTGTCGAGCTTAGCGCCCAGGGAAAAGGAGGCAACCTCTGGCTCTCAGATGCCAATGACGGGCCCCCATTAACACTAGAAATGGAACAATCGCTTTCTGTCGTGGGAGCCTTTTCCCTGGGAGGAATCGTCATCCGTCTGGAATCCTGGGCTGAACAAAGCACTTTCTCTGACCTGCACGTGGCAGGCACCATCTAGCTTTGCGCCCAGGGAAAAGGTGGCAGCCTTGGGCTCTCAGGTGTCAATTTTGCGAGCCGATTAAGCCTAGAAAAGGCACAATCGCTTTCTGTCTTGACACCTTTTCCCTGGGAGAAATCTTCATCGGCCCCGAATTCTGGGATGAGAAACAGCACATTCCTGGACCCGCAAGTGGCATGCACCGTCGAGCTTTGCAGTGAGGGAAAAGGTTGCAGCCTTCGGCTCTCTGGTGCCAATGATGGGTCCCCATTACTCCTAGAAAAGGAGAAGTCGATTCCTGTCCTGGCACCTTTTCCCAGGGAGGAATCTTCATCGGTCTGGAATTCTGGAATGAGAAACGGCAATTTCCCGGACCCTCACGTAGCACGCATGGTCGAGCTTTGCGCCCAGGATATAGGAGGCAACCTTGGGCTCTCAGGTGCCAATGATGGGGCTTGATTAACCCTAGAAATGGAACAATCGCTTTCTGTCCTGGGAGCCTCTTCCCTGTGAGGAGTCTTCATCCGTCTGGAATTGAGGGCTGAAAAACGGCACTTTCCCGGACAAGAAAGTGGTACGCGCTGTTGATGTTTGCGCCCACGGAAAAGGTGGCAGCCTTGAACTCTCAGGTGCCAATGATGGGGCACCATTGACCCTAGAAAAGGACAATTCGATTTCTGACCTGGCACCTTTTCCCTGGGAGGTATCTTCGTCTGTCTGGAATTTAAGGTTCAAAAATGGCACTGCCCGAAACCCGCACAAGGTACACACCATCGAGGTTTGCGCCCAGGCAATAGGTTGCAGCCTTCACATCTCAGGTGCCAATGATGGGTTCCCATTACTCCTAGAAAAGGAGAAATCGATTCCTGTCCTCGCACCTTTTCCTTGGGAGGAATCTTCATCGGTCTGGAATTCTGGAATGAGAAACAGCAATTTCCCGGACCCTCACGTAGCACGCACCGTCGAGCTTTGCACCCAGGTTAAAGGAGGCAAACTTGGGCTCTCAGGTGCCAATGATGGGACCCGATTAAGCCTAGAAATGGAACAATTGCTTTCTGTCCTGGCAGCTTTTCCCTGGGAGGAATCTTCATTGGTCTAGAATTCTGGGCTAAAAAATTGCACTTTCCCAGACAAGAAAGTGGCACGCACCCTCGACATTTGCGCCCAGGGAAAAGGTGGCAGCCTTGGGCTCTCAGGTGCCAAGGATTGGGCCCCGTTAACACTAGATAAATAACACTTGCTTTCTGTCCTGGCACCTTGTCCCAGGGAGGAATCTTCATCCGTCTGGAAATCTGGGTTCAAAAATGGCACTGCGCCAAACCCACACAAGGTACACACGGTCGAGCTTTGCTCCCAGGGAAAAGGGGGCAGCCTTGGGCTCTCAGGTGCCAATGATGTTGCCCCATTACCCCTACAAAAGGCAGAATGTCTTTCTGTCCCGGCACCTTTTCCCAGGGAGGAATCTTCATCGGTTTGGAATTCTGGTTTGACAATCGGCACTTTCCTGGACCCGCAAGTGGAACGCACCATCGAGCTTTGCGGCCAGGGAAAAGGTGGCAGCCTTGGGCTCTCAGGTGCCAAAGATGGGGCCCCATTACCCCTAGAAAATGCACAATGGCTTTCTGTCCTGACACCTTTTCCCAGAGAGGAATCGACTTCCGTCTGGAATTCTGGGCTGAAAAACGGCCCTTTCCCGGACCCGCACAGGGTATGCACCGTCGAGCTTTGCACCCAGGGAAAAGGTGGCAGCCTTGGGCTCTCAGGTGCCAATGATGGGGCCCAATTAGCATTACAAAATACACAATGGCTTTGTCTCCTGGTACCTTTTCCCTCGGAGGAATTTTCATAGGTCTTGAATTGTGGGCTGAAAAATGGCACTTTCCGGGACCCGCACGTGGAACCCTCCGTCGAGCTTTGCGCCCAGGGAAAAGGTGGCAGCCTTGGGCTCTCAGGTGTCAATTTTGGGGCCCCATTAACCCTAGAAAAGGCACAAATGCTTTCTGTCCTGGCACCTTTTCCCTGGGAGAAATCTTCATTGGCCTCGAATTCTGGGATGAGAAAGAGCACATTCCTGGACCCGCAAGTGGCACGCACCGTCGAGCTTTGCGCTCAGGGAAAAGGTTGCAGCCTTCGGCTCTCAGGTGTCAATGATGGAGCCCCACTAACGCTAGAAAAGGAACAATCGCTTTCTGTCCTGACACCTTTTCCGAGGGAGGAATCTTCGTCCGTCTGGAAATCTGGCTTCAAAAATGGCACTTCCCCAAACCCGCACAAGGTACACACGGTCGAGCTTTGCGCCCAGGGAAAAGGGGGCAGCCTTGGGCTCTCAGGTGCCAATGATGGGGCCCCATTACCCCTACAAAAGGCACAATGGCTTTCTGTCCTGGCACCTTTTCCCAGGGAGGAATCTTCATCGGTTTGGAATTCTGGTCTGAGAATGGGAACTTTCCTGGACACGCAAGTGGAACGCACCATCGAGCTTTGCGCCCAGGGAAAAGGGGGCAGCCTTGGACTCTCAGCTGCCAATGATGGTGCCCCATTACCCCTACAAAAGGCACAATGGCTTTCTGTCCTGACTCCTTTTCCCAGGGAGGAATCTTCATCGGCTTGGAATTCTGGTCTGAGAATCGGCACTTTTCTGGACCCGCAAGTGGAACGCACCATCGAGCTTTGCGTCCAGGGAAAAGGTGGCAGTCTTGGGCTCTCAGGTGCCAATGATGGGGCCCCATTACCTTTACAAAAAGCACAATGGCTTTCTGTCCTGGCACCTTTTCCCTGGGAGGAGTCTTCATTGGTCTGGAATTCTGGGCTGTAAAATGGCACTTTCTGGGACCAGCACGTGGCACGCACTGTCGTGCTTTGCGCCCAGGGAAAAGGAGGCAACCTCTGGCTCTCAGATGCCAATGACGGGCCCCCATTAACACTAGAAATGGAACAATCGCTTTCTGTCCTGGGAGCCTTTTCCCTGGGAGGAGTCGTCATCCGTCTGGAATCCTGGGCTGAACAAAGGTCTTTCTCTGACCTGCACGTGGCAGGCACCATCTAGCTTTGCGCCCACGAAAAAGGTGGCAGCCTTGGGCTCTCATGTGCCAACGATGGGTCCCCGTTAACACTAGATAAATAACAATCGCTTTCTGTCCTGGCACCTTTTCCCTGGGAGGAATTTTCGTCCGTCTGGAATTCTGGGCTGAAAAACGGCAGTTCCCCAGATCTGCAAGTGGAACGCACCGTCAAGCTTTGTGCCCAGGCAAAAGGTGGCAGCCTTGGGCTCTCAGGTGCCAATGATGGGGCCCTATTACCCCTAGAAAAAGAACAATCGCTTTCTGTCCTGGCACTTTTTCCCTGGGAGGAATCTTCGTTGGTCTGGAATTCTGGGCTGAAAACGGCTCTTTCCCTTACCCACATGTGGCACGCACCTTCGAGCTTTGCGCCCAGGGAAAAGGTGGCAGCCTTGGGCTCTCAGCTGCCAATTTTTGGGCCCCATTAACCCTAGAATAAGCACAATCGCTTTCTGTCCTGGCACCTTTTCCAAGGGAGAAATCTTCGCTGGCCTGAAATTCTGGGATGAGAAACGGCACATTCCCGGACTTGCAAGTGGCACGCGCCGTCGACATTTGCGCCCAGGGAAAAGGTGGCAGCCTTGGGCTCTCAGGTGCCAATGATGGGGCCCGATTAAGCCTAGAAATGGAACAATCGCTTTCTGTCCTGGGAGCCTATTCCCTGTGAGGAGTCTTCATCCGTCTGGAATTCAGGGCTGAAAAACGGCACTTTCCCGGACAAGAAAGTGGCACGTGCCATTGAGGTTTGCGCCCACGGAAAAGGTGGCAGCCTTGAACTCTCAGGTGCCAATGATGGGGCACCATTGACCCTAGAAAAGGACAATTCGATTTCTGACCTGGCACCTTTTCCCTGGGAGGTGTCTTCGTCCATCTGGAATTCTGGGCTGAAAAATGGCACTTCCCCGGATCCGCAAGTGGCACGCGCCGTCGACATTTGCGCCCAGGGAAAAGATGGCAGCCTTGGGCTCTCAGGTGCCAATGATGGGGCCCCGTGAACACTAGAAAAATAACACTTGCTTTCTGTCCTGGCACCTTTTCCCAGGGAGGAATCTTCGTCCGTCTGGAAATCTGGGTTCAAAAATGACACTGCCCCAAACCCGCACAAGGTACACACGGTCGAGCTTTGCGCCCAGGGAAAAGGGGGCAGCCTTGGGCTCTCAGGTGCCAATGATGGTGCCCCATTACCCCTGCAAAAGGCACAATGACTTTCTATCCTGGCACCTTTTCCCAGGGAGGAATCTTCATCGGTTTGGAATTCTGGTCTGAGAATCGGCACTTTCCTGGACCCGCAAGTGGAACGCACCATCGAGCTTTGCGTCCAGGGAAAAGGTGGCAGTCTTGGGCTCTCAGGTGCCAATGATGGGGCCCCATTACGTTTACAAAAAGCACAATGGCTTTCTGTCCTGGCACCTTTTCCCTGGGAGGAGTCTTCATTGGTCTGGAATTCTGGGCTGTGAAATGGCACTTTCTGGGACCAGCACGTGGCACGCACTGTCGTGCTTTGCGCCCAGGGAAAAGGAGGCAACCTCTGGCTCTCAGATGCCAATGGCGGGCCCCCATTAACACTAGAAATGCAACAATCGCTTTCTGTCCTGGGAGCCCTTTCCCTGGGAGGAGTCGTCATCCGTCTGGAATTCTGGGCTGAACAAAGCACTTTCTCTGACCTGCACGTGGCAGGCACCATCTAGCTTTGCGCCCAGGGAAAAGGTGGCAGCCTTGGGCTCTCAGGTGCCAACGATGGAACCCCATTAACACTAGATAAATAACAATCACTTTCTGTCCTGGCACTTTTTCCCTGGGAGGAATTTTCGTCCGTCTGGAATTCTGGGCTGAAAAACGGCACTTCCCCGGATCTGCAAGTGGAACGCACCGTCGAGCTTTGTGCCCAGGCAAAAGGTGGCAGCCTTGGGCTCTCGGGTGCCAATGATGGGGCCCCATTAACCCTAGAAAAAGAACAATCGCTTTCTGTCCTGGCACTTTTTCCCTGGGAGGAATCTTCATTGGTCTGGAATCTCGGCTGAAAACGGCTCTTTCCCTTACCCGTATGTGGCACGCACCGTCGAGCTTTGCGCCCAGGGAAAAGATGGCAGCCCTGGGCTCTCAGCTGCCAATTTTGGGTCCCCATTAACCCTAGAAAAGGCACAATGGCTTTCTGTCCTGGCACCTTTTCCCAGGGAGAAATCTTCATTGGCGTGGAATTCTGGGATGAGAAACAGCACATTCCCGGACTTGCAAGTGGCACGCGCCGTCGACATTTGCGCCCAGGGAAAAGATGGCAGCCTTGGGCTCTCAGGTGCCAAAGATGAGGCCCCATTACCCCTAGAAAAGGCACAATGGCTTTCTGTCCTGACACCTTTTCCCAGAGAGGAATCGACTTCCGTCTGGAATTCTGGGCTGAAAAACAGCCCTTTCCCGGACCCGCACAGGGTATGCACCGTCGAGCTTTGCACCCAGGGAAAAGGTGGCAGCCTTGGGCTCTCAGGTGCCAATGATGGGGCCCAATTAGCATTACAAAATACACAATGGCTTTGTCTCCTGGTACCTTTTCCCTCGGAGGAATCTTCATAGGTCTGGAATTCTGGGCTGAAAAATGGCACTTTCCCGGGCCCGCACGGGGAAAGCTCCGTCGAGCTTTGCGCCCAGGGAAAAGGTGGCAGCCTTGTGCTCTCAGGTGTCAGTTTTGGGGCCCCATTAACCCTAGAAAAGGCACAATTGCTTTCTGCCCTGGCACCTTTTCCCTGGGAGAAATCTTCATCGGCCTCGAATTCTGGGATGAGAAACAGCACATTCCTGGACCCGCAAGTGGCATGCACCGTTGAGCTTTGCGCTCAGGGAAAAGGTTGCAGCCTTCGGCTCTCAGGTGTCAATGATGGAGTCCCATTAACCCTAGAAAAGGAACAATCGCTTTCTGTCCTGACACCTTTTCCCAGGGAGGAATCTTCATCGGTCTGGAATTCTGGAATGAGAAACGGCAATTTCCCGGACCCTCACGTAGCACGCATGGTCGAGCTTTGCGCCCAGGGTATAGGAGGCAACCTTGGGCTCTCAGGTGCCAATGATGGGGCCCGATTAACCCTAGAAATGGAACAATCGCTTTCTGTCCTGGGAGCCTCTTTCCTGTGAGGAGTCTTCATCCGTCTGGAATTGAGGGCTGAAAAACGGCACTTTCCCGGACAAGAAAGTGGTGCGCGCCATTGATGTTTGCGCCCACGGAAAAGGTGGCAGCCTTGAACTCTCAGGTGCCAATGATGGGGCACCATTGACCCTAGAAAAGGACAATTCGATTTCTGACCTGGCACCTTTTCCCTGGGAGGTGTCTTCATCCGTCTGGAATTCTGGGCTGAAAAATGGCACTTCCCCGGACCCGCAAGTGGCACGCGCCATCGACATTTGCGCCCAGGGCAAAAGGTGGCAGCCTTGGGCTCTCAGGTGCCAATGATGGGGCCCCGTGAACACTAGAAAAATAACACTTGCTTTCTGTCCTGGCACCTTTTCCCAGGGGGGTATCTTCATCCGTCTGGAAATCTGGCTTCAAAAATGGCACTTCCCCAAACCCGCACAAGGTACACACCGTCGAGCTTTGTGCCCAGGGAAAAGGTGGCAGCCTTGGGCTCTCAGGTGCCAATGATGGTGCCCCATTACCCCTACGAAAGGCACAATGGCTTTCTGTCCTGGCACCTTTTCCCAGGGAGGAATCTTCATTGGTTTGGAATTCTGGTCTGAGAATCGGCACTTTCCTGGACCCGCAAGTGGAACGCACCATCGAGCTTTGCGTCCAGGGAAAAGGTGGCAGTCTTGGGCTCTCAGGTGCCAATGATGGGGCCCCATTACCTTTACAAAAGGCACAATGGCTTTCTGTCCTGGCACCTTTTTCCTGGGAGTAGTCTTCATTGGTCTGGAATTCTGGGCTGTAAAATGGCACTTTCTGGGACCAGCACGTGGCACGCACTGTCATGCTTTGCGCCCAGGGAAAAGGAGGCAACCTCTGGCTCTCAGATGCCAATGACGGGCCCCCATTAACACTAGAAATGGAACAATCGCTTTCTGTCCTGGGAGACTTTTCCCTGGGAGGAGTCGTCATCCGTCTGGAATCCTGGGCTGAACAAAGCACTTTCTCTGACCTGCACGTGGCAGGCACCATCTAGCCTTGCGCCCAGGGAAAAGGTGGCAGCCTTGGGCTCTCAGGTGCCAATGATGGGGCCCCGTTAACACTCGAAAAATAACACTTGCTTTCTGTCCTGGCACCTTTTCCCAGGGAGGAATCTTCGTCCGTCTGGAAATCTGGCTTCAAAAATGGCACTGCCCCAAACCCGCACAAGGTACACACCATCGAGCTTTGCGCCCAGGGAAAAGGGGGCAGCCTCGGGCTCTCAGCTGCCAATGATGGTGCCCCATTACCCCTACAAAAGGCACAATGGCTTTCTGTCCTGGCACCTTTTCCCAGGGAGGAATCTTCATCGGCTTGGAATTCTGGTCTGAGAATCGGCACTACCCTGGACTCGCAAGTGGAACGCGCCATCGAGCTTTGCATCCAGAGAAAAGGTGGCAGTCTTGGGTTCTCAGGTGCCAATGATGGGGCCCCATTACCTTTACAAAAAGCACAATGGCTTTCTGTCCTGGCACCTTTTCCCTGGGAGGAGTCTTCATTGGTCTGGAATTCTGGGCTGTAAAATGGCACTTTCTGGGACCAGCACGTGGCACGCACTATCGTGCTTTGCGCCCAGGGAAAAGGAGGCAACCTCTGGCTCTCAGATGCCAATGACGGGCCCCCATTAACACTAGAAATGGAACAATCGCTTTCTGTCCTGGGAGCCCTTTCCCTGGGAGGAGTCGTCATGCGTCTGGAATCCTGGGCTGAACAAAGCACTTTCTCTGACCTGCACGTGGCAGGCACCATCTAGCTTTGCGCCCAGGGAAAAGGTGGCAGCCTTGGGCTCTCAGGTGCCAACGATGGAACCCCGTTAACATGAGATAAATAACAATCGCTTTCTGTCCTGGCAGCTTTTTCCTGGGAGGAATTTTCGTCCGTCTGGAATTCTGGGCTGAAAAACGGCACTTCCCCGGATCTGCAAGTGGAACGCACCGTCGAGCTTTGTGCCCAGGCAAAAGGGGGCAGCCTTGGGCTCTCGGGTGCCAATGATGGGGCCCCATTACCCCTAGAAAAGGAACAATCGCTTTCTGTCCTGGCACCTTTTCCCTGGGAGGAATCTTCATTGGTCTGGAATTCTGGGCTGAAAACGGCTCTTTCCCTTACCCGTATGTGGCACGCACCGTCGAGCTTTGCGTCCAGGCAAAAGGTGGCAGCCCTGGGCTCTCAGCTGCCAATTTTGGGTCCCCATTAACCCTAGAAAAGGCACAATGGCTTTCTGTCCTGGCACGTTTTCCCAGGGAGAAATCTTCGCTGGCCTGGAATTCTGGGATGAGAAACAGCACATTCCCGGACTTGCAAGTGGCACGCGCCGTCGACATTTGCACCCAGGGAAAAGATGGCAGCCTTGGGCTCTCAGGTGCCAAAGATGAGGCCCCATTACCCCTAGAAAAGGCACAATGGCTTTCTGTCCTGACACCTTTTCCCAGAGAGGAATCGACTTCCGTCTGGAATTCTGGGCTGAAACACAGCCCTTTCCCGCACCCGCACAGGGTATGCACCGTCGAGCTTTGCACCCAGGGAAAAGGTGGCAGCCTTGGGCTCTCAGGTGCCAATGATGGGGCCCAATTAGCATTACAAAATACACAATGGCTTTGTCTCCTGGTACCTTTTCCCTCGGAGGAATCTTCATAGGTCTGGAATTCTGGGCTGAAAAATGGCACCTTCCCGGACCCGCACGTGGAAAGCTCCGTCGAGCTTTGCGCCCAGGCAAAAGGTGGCAGCCTTGGGCTCTCAGGTGTCAATTTTGGGGCCCCATTAACCCTAGAAAAGGCACAAATGCTTTCTGCCCTGGCACCTTTTCCCTGGGAGAAATCTTCATCGGCCTCGAATTCTGGGATGAGAAACAGCACATTCCTGGACCCGCAAGTGGCACGCACCGTCGAGCTTTGCGCTCAGGGAAAAGGTTGCAGCCTTGGGCTCTCAGGTGTCAATGATGGAGCCCCACTAACCCTAGAAAAGGAACAATCCCTTTCTGTCCTGACACCTTTTCCCAGGGAGGAATCTTCATCGGTCTGGAATTCTGGGATGAGAAACGGCAATTTCCCGGACCCTCACGTAGCACGCATGGTCGAGCTTTGCGCCCAGGGTATAGGAGGCAACCTTGGGCTCTCAGGTGTCAATGATGGAGCCCGATTAAGCCTAGAAATGGAACAATCGCTTTCTGTCCTGGGAGCCTCTTCCCTGTGAGGAGTCTTCATCCGTCTGGAATTGAGGGCTGAAAAACGGCACTTTCCCGGACAAGAAAGTGGTACGCGCCGTTGATGTTTGCGCCCACGGAAAAGGTGGCAGCCTTGAACTCTCAGGTGCCAATGATGGGGCACCATTGACCCTAGAAAAGGACAATTCGATTTCTGACCTGGCACCTTCTCCGTGGGAGGTGTCTTCATCCGTCTGGAATTCTGGGCTGAAAAATGGCACTTCCCCGGACCCGCAAGTGGCACGCGCCGTCGACATTTGCGCCAAGGCAAAAGGTGGCAGCCTTGGGCTCTCAGGTGCCAATGATGGGGCCCCGTGAACACTAGAAAAATAACACTTGCTTTCTGTCCTGGCACCTTTTCCCAGGGAGGAATCTTCGTCCGTCTGAAAATCTGGGTTCAAAAATGACACTGCCCCAAACCCGCACAAGGTACACACCGTCGAGCTTTGCGCCCAGGGAAAAGGTGGCAGCCTTGGGCTCTCAGCTGCCAATGATGGTGCCCCATTACCCCTACAAAAGGCAGAATGGGTT
This sequence comes from Pithys albifrons albifrons, assembly GCF_047495875.1. NCBI lineage: Eukaryota > Metazoa > Chordata > Aves > Passeriformes > Thamnophilidae > Pithys > Pithys albifrons. Next base: position 7,618,830 of record NC_092482.1, read on the forward strand.
TCTGTCCTGGCACCTTTTCCCAGGGAGGAATCTTCATCGGCTTGGAATTCTGGTCTGAGAATCGGCACTTTCCTGGACTCGCAAGCGGCACGCGCAATCGAGCTTTGCATCCAGAGAAAAGGTGGCAGTCTTGGGCTCTCAGGTGCCAATGATGGGGCCCCATTACCTTTACAAAAAGCACAATGGCTTTCTGTCCTGGCACCTTTTCCTTGGGAGGAGTCTTCATTGGTCTGGAATTCTGGGCTGTAAAATGGCACTTTCTGGGACCAGCACGTGGCACGCACTGTCGTGCTTTGCGCCCACGGAAAAGGAGGCAACCTCTGGCTCTCAGATGCCAATGACTGGCCCCCATTAACACTAGAAATGGAACAATCGCTTTCTGTCCTGGGAGCCTTTTCCCTGGGAGGAGTCGTCATCCGTCTGGAATCCTGGGCTGAACAAAGGTCTTTCTCTGACCTGCACGTGGCAGGCACCATCTAGCTTTGCGCCCAGGGAAAAGGTGGCAGCCTTGGGCTCTCAGGTGCCAATGATGGGGCCCCGTTAACACTAGAAAAATAACACTTGCTTTCTGTCCTGGCACCTTTTCTCAGGGAGGAATCTTCGTCCGTCTGGAAATCTGGCTTCAAAAATGGCACTGCCCCAAACCCGCACAAGGTACACACCGTCGAGCTTTGCGCCCAGGGAAAAGGGGGCAGCCTTGGGCTCTCAGGTGCCAATGATGGTGCCCCATTACCCCTACGAAAGGCACAATGGCTTTCTGTCCTGGCACCTTTTCCCAGGGAGGAATCTTCATTGGTTTGGAATTCTGGTCTGAGAATCGGCACTTTCCTGGACCCGCAAGTGGAACGCACCATCGAGCTTTGCGTCCAGGGAAAAGGTGGCAGTCTTGGGCTCTCAGGTGCCAATGATGGGGCCCCATTACCTTTACAAAAAGCACAATGGCTTTCTGTCCTGGCACCTTTTCCCTGGGAGGAGTCTTCATTGGTCTGGAATTCTGGGCTGTAAAATGGCACTTTCTGGGACCAGCACGTGGCACGCACTGTCGTGCTTTGCGCCCAGGGAAAAGGAGGCAACCTCTGTCTCTCAGACGCCAATGACGGGCCCCCATTGACACTAGAAATGGAAGAACCGCTTTCTGTCCTGGGAGCCTTTTCCCTGGGAGGAGTCGTCATCCGTCTGGAATCCTGGGCTGAACAAAGGTCTTTCTCTGACCTGCACGTGGCAGGCACCATCTAGCTTTGCGCCCAGGGAAAAGGTGGCAGCCTTGAGCTCTCATGTGCCAACGATGGGTCCCCGTTAACACTAGATAAATAACAATCCCTTTCTGTCCTGGCACCTTTTCCCAGGGAGGAATTTTCGTCCGTCTGGAATTCTGGGCTGAAAAACGGCACTTCCCCTGACCTGCAAGTTGAATGCACCGTCAAGCTTTGTGCCCAGGCAAAAGGGGGCAGCCTTGGGCTCTCAGCTGCCAATGATGGGGGCCCATTACCCCGAGAAAAAGAACAATCGCATTCTGTCCTGGCACCTTTTCTCTGGAGGAATCTTCATTGGTCTGGAATTCTGGGCTGAAAACATCTCTTTCCCTTACACGCATGTGGCACGCACCGTCGAGCTTTGCGCCCAGGTAAGAGGTGGCAGCCCTGGGCTCTCAGCTGCCAGTTTTGGGGCCCCATTAACCCTAGAAAAGGCACAATCGCTTTCTGTCCTGGCACCTTTTCCCAGGGAGAAATCTTCGCTGGCCTGGAATTCTGGGATGAGAAACGGCACATTCCCGGACTTGCAAGTGGCACGCGCCGTCGACATTTGCGCCCAGGGAAAAGATGGCAGCCTTGGGCTCTCAGGTGCCAAAGATGAGGCCCCATTACCCCTAGAAAAGGCACAATGGCTTTCTGTCCTGACACCTTTTCCCAGAGAGGAATCGACTTCCGTCTGGAATTCTGGGCTGAAAAACGGCCCTTTCCCGGACCCGCACAGGGTATGCACCGTCGAGCTTTGCACCCAGGGAAAAGGTGGCAGCCCTGGGCTCTCAGGTGCCAATGATGGGGCCCAATTAGCATTACAAAATACACAATGGCTTTGTCTCCTGGTACCTTTTCCCTCGGAGGAATCTTCATAGGTCTGGAATTCTGGGCTGAAAAATGGCACTTTCCCGGGCCCGCACGGGGAAAGCTCCGTCGAGCTTTGCGCCCAGGCAAAAGGTGGCAGCCTTGGGCTCTCAGGTGTCAGTTTTGGGGCCCCATTAACCCTAGAAAAGGCACAATTGCTTTCTGCCCTGGCACCTTTTCCCTGGGAGAAATCTTCATCGGCCTCGAATTCTGGGATGAGAAACAGCACATTCCTGGACCCGCAAGTGGCACGCACCGTTGAGCTTTGCGCTCAGGGAAAAGGTTGCAGCCTTCGGCTCTCAGGTGTCAATGATGGAGCCCCACTAACCCTAGAAAAGGAACAATCGCTTTCTGTCCTTACACCTTTTCCCAGGGAGGAATCTTCATCGGTCTGGAATTCTGGAATGAGAAACGGCAATTTCCCGGACCGTCATTTAGCACGCATGGTCGAGCTTTGCGCCCAGGGTATAGGAGGCAACCTTGGGCTCTCAGGTGTCAATGATGGAGCCCGATTAAGCCTAGAAATGGAACAATCGCTTTCTGTCCTGGGAGCCTCTTCCCTGTGAGGAGTCTTCATCCGTCTGGAATTGAGGGCTGAAAAACGGCACTTTCCCGGACAAGAAAGTGGTACGCGCCGTTGATGTTTGTGCCCACGGAAAAGGTGGCAGCCTTGAACTCTCAGGTGCCAATGATGGGGCACCATTGACCCTAGAAAAGGACAATTCGATTTCTGACCTGGCACCTTTTCCCTGGGAGTTGTCTTCATCCGTCTGGAATTCTGGGCTGAAAAATGGCACTTCCCCGGACCCGCAAGTGGCACGCGCCATCGACATTTGCGCCCAGGCAAAAGGTGGCAGCCTTGGGCTCTCAGGTGCCAACGATGGGGCCCCGTTAACACTAGAAAAATAACACTTGCTTTCTCTCCTGGCACCTTTTCTCAGGGAGGAATCTTCGTCCGTCTGGAAATCTGGGTTCAAATTGGCACTGCCCCAAACCAGCACAAGGTACACACCGTCGAGCTTTGCGCCCAGGGAAAAGGTGGCAGCCTTGGGCTCTCAGGTGCCACTGATGGTGCCCCATTACCCCTACAAAAGGCACAATGACTTTCTGTCCTGGCACCTTTTCCCATGGAGGAATCTTCATCGGCTTGGAATTCTGGTCTGAGAATCGGCACATTCCTGGACCCGCAAGTGGAACGCACCATCGAGCTTTGCGTCCAGGGAAAAGGTGGCAGTCTTGGGCTCTCAGGTGCCAATGATGGGGCCCCATTACCTTTACAAAAAGCACCATGGCTTTCTGTCCTGGCACCTTTTCCCTGGGAGGAGTCTTCATTGGTCTGGAATTCTGGGCTGTAAAATGGCACTTTCTGGGACCAGCACGTGGCATGCACTCTAGTGCTTTGCGCCCAGGGAAAAGGAGGCAACCTTTGGCTCTCAGATGCCAATGACGGGCCCCCATTGACACTAGAAATGGAAGAACCGCTTTCTGTCCTGGGAGCCTTTTCCCTGGGAGGAGTCGTCATCCGTCTGGAATCCTGGGCTGAACAAAGGTCTTTCTCTGACCTGCACGTGGCAGGCACCATCTAGCTTTGCGCCCAGGGAAAAGGTGGCAGCCTTGAGCTCTCAGGTGCCAACGATGGGTCCCCGTTAACACTAGATAAATAACACTTGCTTTCTCTCCTGGCACCTTTTCTCAGGGAGGAATCTTCGTCCGTCTGGAATTCTGGGTTCAAAAATGGCACTGCCCCAAACCCGCACAAGGTACACACCATCGAGCTTTGCGCCCAGGGAAAAGGGGGCAGCCTCGGGCTCTCAGCTGCCAATGATGGTGCCCCATTACCCCTACAAAAGGCACAATGGCTTTCTGTCCTGGCACCTTTTCCCAGGGAGGAATCTTCATCGGCTTGGAATTCTGGTCTGAGAATCGGCACTACCCTGGACTCGCAAGTGGCACGCGCCATCGAGCTTTGCATCCAGAGAAAAGGTGGCAGTCTTGGGCTCTCAGGTGCCAATGATGGGGCCCCATTACATTTACAAAAAGCACAATGGCTTTCTGTCCTGGCACCTTTTCCCTGGGAGGAGTCTTCATTGGTCTGGAATTCTGGGCTGTAAAATGGCACTTTCTGGGACCAGCACGTGGCATGCACTCTAGTGCTTTGCGCCCAGGGAAAAGGAGGCAACCTTTGGCTCTCAGATGCCAATGACGGGCCCCCATTGACACTAGAAATGGAAGAACCGCTTTCTGTCCTGGGAGCCTTTTCCCTGGGAGGAGTCGTCATCCGTCTGGAATCCTGGGCTGAACAAAGGTCTTTCTCTGACCTGCACGTGGCAGGCACCATCTAGCTTTGCGCCCAGGGAAAAGGTGGCAGCCTTGAGCTCTCAGGTGCCAACGATGGGTCCCCGTTACCACTAGATAAATAACAATCCCTTTCTGTCCTGGCACCTTTTCCCAGGGAGGAATTTTCGTCCGTCTGGAATTCTGGGCTGAAAAACAGCACTTCCCCTGACCTGCAAGTTGGATGCACCATCAAGCTTTGTGCCCAGGCAAAAGGTGGCAGCCTTGGGCTCTCAGCTGCCAATGATGGGGGCCCATTACCCCGAGAAAAAGAACAATCGCATTCTGTCCTGGCACCTTTTCTCTGCGAGGAATCTTCATTGGTCTGGAATTCTGGGCTGAAAACGGCTCTTTCCCTTACCCGCATGTGGCACGCACCGTCGAGCTTTGCGCCCAGGGAAGAGGTGGCAGCCCTGGGCTCTCAGGTGTCCATTTTGGGGCCCCATTAACCCTAGAAAAGGCACAATCGCTTTCTGTTCTGGCACCTTTTCCCAGGGAGAAATCTTCGCTGGCCTGGAATTCTGGGATGAGAAACAGCACATTCCCGGACTTGCAAGTGGCACGCGCCGTCGACATATGCGCCCAGGGAAAAGATGGCAGCCTTGGGCTCTCAGGTGCCAAAGATGAGGCCCCATTACCCCTACAAAAGGCACAATGGCTTTCTGTCCTGACACCTTTTCCCAGAGAGGAATCGACTTCCGTCTGGAATTCTGGGCTGAAAAACGGCCCTTTCCCGGACCCGCACAGGGTATGCACCGTCGAGCTTTGCACCCAGGGAAAAGGTGGCAGCCTTGGGCTCTCAGGTGCCAATGATGGGGCCCAATTAGCATTACAAAATACACAATGGCTTTGTCTCCTGGTACCTTTTCCCTCGGAGGAATCTTCATAGGTCTGGAATTCTGGGCTGAAAAATGGCACTTTCCCGGACCCGCACGTGGAAAGCTCCGTCGAGCTTTGCGCCCAGGCAAAAGGTGGCAGCCTTGGGCTCTCAGGTGTCAATTTTGGGGCCCCATTAACCCTAGAAAAGGCACAATTGCTTTCTGCCCTGGCACCTTTTCCCTGGGAGAAATCTTCATCGGCCTCGAATTCTGGGATGAGAAACAGCACATTCCTGGACCCGCAAGTGGCACGCACCGTTGAGCTTTGCGCTCAGGGAAAAGGTTGCAGCCTTCGGCTCTCAGGTGTCAATGATGGAGCCCCACTAACCCTAGAAAAGGAACAATCGCTTTCTGTCCTGACACCTTTTCCCATGGAGGAATCTTCATCGGTCTGGAATTCTGGAATGAGAAACGGCAATTTCCCGGACCCTCATGTAGCACGCATGGTCGAGCTTTGCGCCCAGGGTATAGGAGGCAACCTTGGGCTCTCAGGTGCCAATGATGGGGCCCCGTTAACACTAGAAAAATAACACTTGCTTTCTCTCCTGGCACCTTTTCTCAGGGAGGAATCTTCGTCCGTCTGGAATTCTGGGTTCAAAAATGGCACTGCCCCAAACCCGCACAAGGTACACACCATCGAGCTTTGCGCCCAGGGAAAAGGGGGCAGCCTTGGGCTCTCAGCTGCCAATGATGGTGCCCCATTACCCCTAGAAAAGGCACAATGGCTTTCTGTCCTGGCACCTTTTCCCAGGGAGGAATCTTCATCGGCTTGGAATTCTGGTCTGAGAATCGGCACTACCCTGGACTCGCAAGTGGCACGCGCCATCGAGCTTTGCATCCAGAGAAAAGGTGGCAGTCTTGGGCTCTCAGGTGCCAATGATGGGGCCCCATTACATTTACAAAAAGCACAATGGCTTTCTGTCCTGGCAGCTTTTCCTTGGGAGGAGTCTTCATTGGTCTGGAATTCTGGGCTGTAAAATGGCACTTTCTGGGACCAGCACGTGGCACGCACTGTCGTGCTTTGCGCCCAGGGAAAAGGAGGCAACCTTTGGCTCTCAGATGCCAATGACTGGCCCCCATTAACACTAGAAATGGAACAATCGCTTTCTGTCCTGGGAGCCCTTTCCCTGGGAGGAGTCGTCATCCGTCTGGAATCCTGGGCTGAACAAAGGTCTTTCTCTGACCTGCACGTGGCAGGCACCATCTAGCTTTGCGCCCAGGGAAAAGGTGGCATCCTTGGGTTCTCAGGTGCCAATAATGGGGCCCCGTTAACACTAGAAAAATAACACTTGCTTTCTGTCCTGGCACCTTTTCCCAGGGAGGAATCTTCGTCCGTCTGAAAATCTGGGTTCAAAAATGACACTGCCCCAAACCCGCACAAGGTACACACCGTCGAGCTTTGCGCCCAGGGAAAAGGGGGCAGCCTTGAACTCTCAGGTGCCAATGATGGGGCACCATTGACCCTAGAAAAGGACAATTCGATTTCTGACCTGGCACCTTCTCCGTGGGAGGTGTCTTCATCCGTCTGGAATTCTGGGCTGAAAAATGGCACTTCCCCGGACCCGCAAGTGGCACGCGCCGTCGACATTTGCGCCAAGGCAAAAGGTGGCAGCCTTGGGCTCTCAGGTGCCAATGATGGGGTCCCGTGAACACTAGAAAAATAACACTTGCTTTCTGTCCTGGCACCTTTTCCCAGGGAGGAATCTTCGTCCGTCTGAAAATCTGGGTTCAAAAATGACACTGCCCCAAACCCGCACAAGGTACACACCGTCGAGCTTTGCGCCCAGGGAAAAGGGGGCAGCCTTGGGCTCTCAGCTGCCAATGATGGTGCCCCATTACCCCTACAAAAGGCACAATGGCTTTCTGTCCTGGCACCTTTTCCCAGGGAGGAATCTTCATCGGCTTGGAATTCTGGTCTGAGAATCGGCACTTTCCTGGACTCGCAAGCGGCACGCGCAATCGAGCTTTGCATCCAGAGAAAAGGTGGCAGTCTTGGGCTCTCAGGTGCCAATGATGGGGCCCCATTACCTTTACAAAAAGCACAATGGCTTTCTGTCCTGGCACCTTTTCCTTGGGAGGAGTCTTCATTGGTCTGGAATTCTGGGCTGTAAAATGGCACTTTCTGGGACCAGCACGTGGCACGCACTGTCGTGCTTTGCGCCCACGGAAAAGGAGGCAACCTCTGGCTCTCAGATGCCAATGACTGGCCCCCATTAACACTAGAAATGGAACAATCGCTTTCTGTCCTGGGAGCCTTTTCCCTGGGAGGAGTCGTCATCCGTCTGGAATCCTGGGCTGAACAAAGGTCTTTCTCTGACCTGCACGTGGCAGGCACCATCTAGCTTTGCGCCCACGAAAAAGGTGGCAGCCTTGGGCTCTCATGTGCCAACGATGGGTCCCCGTTAACACTAGATAAATAACAATCGCTTTCTGTCCTGGCACCTTTTCCCTGGGAGGAATTTTCGTCCGTCTGGAATTCTGGGCTGAAAAACGGCAGTTCCCCAGATCTGCAAGTGGAACGCACCGTCGAGCTTTGTGCCCAGGCAAAAGGTGGCAGCCTTGGGCTCTCAGGTGCCAATGATGGGGCCCTATTACCCCTAGAAAAAGAACAATCGCTTTCTGTCCTGGCACTTTTTCCCTGGGAGAAATCTTCAGTGGTCTGGAATTCTGGGCTGAAAACGGATCTTTCCCTTACCCTCATGTGGCACGCACCGTCGAGCTTTGAGCCCAGGGAAAAGGTGGCAGCCCTGGGCTCTCAGCTGCCAATTTTGGGGCACCATTAACCCTAGAAAAGGCACAATCGCTTTCTGTCCTGGCACCTTTTCCCAGGGAGAAATCTTCGCTGGCCTGGAATTCTGGGATGAGAAACGGCACATTCCCGGACTTGCAAGTGGCACGCGCCGTCGACATTTGCACCCAGGGAAAAGGGGGCAGCCTTGGGCTCTCAGCTGCCATTGATGGTGCCCCACTATCCCTAGAAGAGGCACAATGGCTTTCTGTCCTGGCACCTTTTCCCAGGGAGGAATCTTCATCGGTTTGGAATTCTGGTCTGAGAATCGGCACTTTCCTGGACCTGCAAGTGGAACGCACCATCGAGCTTTGCGTCCAGGGAAAAGGTGGCAGTCTTGGGCTCTCAGGTGCCAATGGTGGGGCCCCATTACCTTTATAAAAAGCACAATTGCTTTCTGTCCTGGCACCTTTTCCCTGGGAGGAGTCTTCATTGGTCTGGAATTCTGGGCTGTAAAATGGCACTTTCTGGGACCAGCACGTGGCACGCACTGTCGTGCTTTGCGCCCAGGGAAAAGGAGGCAACCTCTGGCTCTCAGATGCCAATGACGGGCCCCCATTAACACTAGAAATGGAACAATCGCTTTCTGTCCTGGGAGCCCTTTCCCTGGGAGGAGTCGTCAGCCGTCTGGAATCCTGGGCTGAATAAAGCACTTTCTCTGACCTGCACGTGGCAGGCACCATCTAGATTTGCGCCCAGGGAAAAGGTGGCAGCCTTGGGCTCTCAGGTGCCAATGATGGGTCCCCGTTAACGGTAGATAAATAACAATCGCTTTCTGTCCTGGCACCTTTTCCCTGGGAGGAATTTTCGTCCGTCTGGAATTCTGGGCTGAAAATGGCACTTTCCCGGACCCGCACGTGGAACGCTCCGTCGAGCTTTGCGCCCAGGCAAAAGTTGGCAGCCTTGGGCTCTCAGGTGTCAATTTTGGGGCCCCATTAACCCTAGAAAAGGCACAATTGCTTTCTGCCCTGGCACATCTTCCCTGGGAGAAATCTTCATCGGCCTCGATTTCTGGGATGAGAAAGAGCACATTCCTGGACCGCAAGTGGCACGCACCGTCGAGCTCTGCGCTCAGGGAAAATGTGGCAGCCTTCAGCGTTCAGGTGCCAATGATGTGTCCCCATTACTCCTAGAAAAGGAGAAATCGATTCCTGTCCTGGCACCTTTTCCCAGGGAGGAGTCTTCATCAGTCTGGAATACTGGAATGAGAAACGGCAATTTCCCGGACCCTCACGTAGCACGCATGGTCGAGCTTTGCGCCCAGGGTATAGGAGGCAACCTTGGGCTCTCAGGTGCCAATGATGGGGCCCGATTAAGCCTAGAAATGGAACAATCGCTTTCTGTCCTGGGAGCCTCTTCCCTGTGAGGAGTCTTCATCCGTCTGGAATTGAGGGCTGAAAAACGGCACTTTCCCGGACAAGAAAGTGGTACGCGCCGTTGATGTTTGCGCCCACGGAAAAGGTGGCAGCCTTGAACTCTCAGGTGCCAATGATGGGGCACCATTGACCCTAGAAAAGGACAATTCGATTTCTGACCTGGCACCTTCTCCGTGGGAGGTATCTTCGTATGTCTGGAATTCTGGGCTGAAAATGGCACTTCCCCGGATCCGCAAGTGGCACGCGCCGTCGACATTTGCGCCCAGGGAAAAGGTGACAGCCTTGGGCTCTCAGGTGCCAATATGGGGTCCCATTAAGCCTAGAAAAGGAGAAATCGATTCCTGTCCTGGCACCTTTTCCCAGGGAGGAATCTTCAGCGGTCTGGAATTCTGGAATGAGAAACGGCAATTTCTGGGACCAGCATGTGGCACGCGCTGTCGAGCTTTGCGCCCAGGGAAAAGGAGGCAACCTCTGGCTCTCAGATGCCAATGACGGGCCCCCATTAACACTAGAAATGGAACAATCGCTTTCTGTTGTGGGAGCCTTTTCCCTGGGAGGAGTCGTCATGCGTCTGGAATTCTAGGCTGAACAAAGCACTTTCTCTGACCTGCACGTGGCAGGCACCATCTAGATTTGCGCCCAGGGAAAAGGTGGCAGCCTTGGGCTCTCAGGTGCCAATGATGGGTCCCCGTTACCACTAGATAAATAACAATCGCTTTCTGTCCTGGCACCTTTTCCCTGGGAGGAATTTTCGTCCGTCTGGAATTCTGGGCTGAAAATGGCACTTCCCCAAACCTGCAAGTGGAACGCACCGTCGAGCTTTGTGCCCAGGCAAAAGCTGGCAGCCTTGGGCTATCAGGTGCCAATGATGGGGCCCCATTACCCCGGGAAAAAGAACAATTGCTTTCTGTCCTGGCACCTTTTCCCTGGAAGGAATCTTCGTCGGTCTGGAGTTCTGGGCTGAAAACGGCTCTTTCCCTTACCCGCATGTGGCACGCACCGTCGAGCTTTGCGTCCAGGCAAAAGGTGGCAGCCCTGGGCTCTCAGCTGCCAATTTTTGGGCCCCATTAACCCTAGAAAAAGCATAATCGCTTTCTGTCCTGGCACCTTTTCCCAGGGAGAAATCTTCATCGGTTTGGAATTCTGGGATGAGAAACGGCAATTTCCCGGACTTGCAAGTGGTACGCGCCGTCGGCATTTACGCCCAGGGAAAAGGTGGCAGCCTTGGGCTCTCAGGTGCCAAAGATGAGGCCCCATTACCCCTAGAAAAGGCACAATGGCTTTCTGTCCTGACACCTTTTCCCAGAGAGGAATCGACTTCCGTCTGGAATTCTGGGCTGAAAAACGGCCCTTTCCCAGACCCGCACAGGGTATGCACCGTCGAGCTTTGCACCCAGGGAAAAGGTGGCAGCCTTGGGCTCTCAGGTGCCAATGATGGGGCCCAATTAGCATTACAAAATACACAATGGCTTTGTCTCCTGGTACCTTTTCCCTCTGAGGAATCTTCATAGGTCTGGAATTGTGGGCTGAAAAATGGCACTTTCCCGGGCCCGCACGTGGAACTCTCCGTCGAGCTTTGCGCCCAGGCAAAAGGTGGCAGCCTTGGGCTCTCAGGTGTCAATTTTGGGGCCCCATTAACCCTAGAAAAGGCACAATTGCTTTCTGCCCTGGCACATCTTCCCTGGGAGAAATCTTCATCGGCCTCAATTTCTGGGATGAGAAAGAGCACATTCCTGGACCGCAAGTGGCACGCACCGTCGAGCTCTGCGCTCAGGGAAAATGTGGCAGCCTTCGGCGTTCAGGTGCCAATGATGTGTCCGCATTACTCCTAGAAAAGGAGAAATTGATTCCTGTCCTGGCACCTTTTCCCAGGGAGGAGTCTTCATCAGTCTGGAATACTGGAATGAGAAACGGCAATTTCCCGGACCCTCACGTAGCACGCATGGTCGAGCTTTGCGCCCAGGGTATAGGAGGCAACCTTGGGCTCTCAGGTGCCAATGATGGGGCCCGATTAAGCCTAGAAATGGAACAATCGCTTTCTGTCCTGGGAGCCTCTTCCCTGTGAGGAGTCTTCATCCGTCTGGAATTCAGGGCTGAAAAACGGCACTTTCCCGGACAAGAAAGTGGTACGCGCCGTTGATGTTTGCGCCCACGGAAAAGGTGGCAGCCTTGAACTCTCAGGTGCCAATGATGGGGCACCATTGACCCTAGAAAAGGACAATTCGATTTCTGACCTGGCACCTTTTCCCTGGGAGGTATCTTCGTATGTCTGGAATTCTGGGCTGAAAAATGGCACTTCCCCGGATCCGCAAGTGGCACGCGCCGTCGACATTTGCGCCCAGGGAAAAGGTGACAGCCTTGGGCTCTCAGGTGCCAATATGGGGTCCCATTAAGCCTAGAAAAGGAGAAATCGATTCCTGTCCTGGCACCTTTTCCCTGGGAGGAATCTTCATCGGTCTGGAATTCTGGAATGAGAAACGGCAATTTCTGGGACCAGCATGTGGCACGCGCTGTCGAGCTTTGCGCCCAGGGAAAAGGAGGCAACCTCTGGCTCTCAGATGCCAATGACGGGCCCCCATTAACACTAGAAATGGAACAATCGCTTTCTGTCGTGGGAGCCTTTTCCCTGGGAGGAGTCGTCATCCGTCTGGAATTCTAGGCTGAACAAAGCACTTTCTCTGACCTGCACGTGGCAGGCACCATCTAGCTTTGCGCCCAGGGAAAAGGTGGCAGCCTTGGGCTCTCAGGTGCCAATGATGGGTCCCCGTTACCACTAGATAAATAACAATCGCTTTCTGTCCTGGCACCTTTTCCCTGGGAGGAATTTTCGTCCGTCTGGAATTCTGGGCTGAAAATGGCACTTCCCCGGACCTGCAAGTGGAACGCACCGTCGAGCTTTGTGCCCAGGCAAAAGGTGGCAGCCTTGGGCACTCAGGTGCCAATGATGGGGCCCAATTAGCATTACTAAATACACCATGGCGTTGTCTCCTGGTACCTTTTCCCTCTGAGGAATCTTCATAGGTCTGGAATTCTGGGCGGAAAAATGGCACTTTCCCGGACCCGCACGTGGAACTCTCCATAAGCTTTGCGCCCAGGGAAAAGGTGGGAGCCTTGGGCTCTCAAATGCCAAAGATGGTGCCCCATTACCCCTAGAAAAGGCACAATGGCTTTCTGTCCTGACACCTTTTCCCAGGGAGGAATCTTCATCGCTCTGGAATTCTGGGCTGAAAACGGCCCTTTCCCTTACACGCATGTGGCACGCACCGTCGACCTTTGCGCCCAGGGAAAAAGTGACAGCCTTGGGCTCTCAGGTGCCAATGATGGGGCCCCATTAACCCTAGAAAAGGCACAATGGCTTTCTGTCCTGGCACCTTATCCCAGGGAGAAATCTTCGCTGGACTGGAATTCTGGGATGAGAAACGTCACATTCCCGGACTTGCAAGTGGCACGCGCCGTCAACATTTGCGCCCAGGGAAAAGATGGCAGTCTTAGGCTCTCAGGTGTCAATTTTGTGGCCCCATTACCCCTAGAAAAGGCCCAATCGCTTTCTGTCCTGACACCTTGTCCCAGGGAGGAATCTTCATCCGTCTGGAAATCTGGGTTCAAAAATGGCACTGTCACAAACACGCACAAGGTACACACCGTCGAGCTTTGCGCCCAGGGAAAAGAGGGCAGCCTTGGGCTCTCAGGTGCCAATGATGGTGCCCCATTACCCCTACAAAAGGCACAATGGCTTTCTGTCCTGGCACCTTTTCCCAGGGAGGAATCTTCATCGGTTTGGAATTCTGGTCTGAGAATCGGCACTTTCCTGGACCCGCAAGTGGAATGCACCATCGAGCTTTGCGCCCAGGGAAAAGTTGGCAGCCTTCGGCTTTCAGGTGCCAATGATGTGCCCCCATTACTCCTAGAAAAGGATCAATCGCTTTCTGTCCTGGCACCTTTTCCCTGGGAGGAATCTTCATCGGTCTGGAATTCTGGAATGAGAAACGGCAATTTCTGGGACCAGCATGTGGCACGCACTGTTGAGCTTTCCGCCCAGAGAAAAGGAGGCAACCTCTGGCTGTCATATGCCAATGACGGGCCCCCATTAACACTAGAAATGGAACAATCGCTTTCTGTCCTGGGAGCCTTTTCCCTGGGAGGAGTCGTCATCCGTCTGGAATTCTGGGCTGAACAAAGCACTTTCTCTGACCTGCACGTGGCAGGCACCATCTAGCTTTGCGCCCAGGGAAAAGGTGGCAGCCTTGGGCTCTCAGGTGCCAACGATGGAACCCCATTAACACTAGATAAATAACAATCGCTTTCTGTCCTGGCACATTTTCCCTGGGAGGAATTTTCGTCCATCTGGAATTCTGGACTGAAAAACGGCACTTCCCCGGACCTGCAAGTGGAACGCACCGTCGAGCTTTGTGCCCAGGCAAAAAGTGGCAGCCTTGGGCTCTCAGGTGCCAATGATGGGGCCCCATTAACCCTAGAAAAGGCACAATCGCTTTCTGTCCTGGCACCTTATCCCAGGGAGAAATCTTCGCTGGACTGGAATTCTGGGATGAGAAACGGCAATTTCCCGGACTTGCAAGTGGCACGCGCCGTCAACATTTGCGCCCAGGGAAAAGATGGCAGTCTTAGGCTCTCAGTTGTCAATTTTGTGGCCCCATTACCCCTAGAAAAGGCCCAATCGCTTTCTGTCCTGACACCTTGTCCCAGGGAGGAATCTTCATCCGTCTGGAAATCTGGGTTCAAAAATGGCACTGCCACAAACACGCACAAGGTACACACCGTCGAGCTTTGCGCCCAGGGAAAAGGGGGCAGCCTTGGGCTCTCAGGTGCCAATGATGGTGCCCCATTACCCCTACAAAAGGCACAATGGCTTTCTGTCCTGGCACCTTTTCCCAGGGCGGAATCTTCATCGGTTTGGAATTCTGGTCTGAGAATCGGCACTTTCCTGGACCCGCAAGTGGAACGCACCATCGAGCTTTGCGTCCAGGGAAAAGGTGGCAGTCTTGGGCTCTCAGGTGCCAATGATGGGGCCCCATTACCTTTACAAAAAGCACAATGGCTTTCTGTCCTGGCACTTTTTCCCTGGGAGGAGTCTTCATTGGTCTGGAATTCTGGGCTGTAAAATGCCACTTTCTGGGACGAGGACGTGGCACACACTGTCGAGCTTAGCGCCCAGGGAAAAGGAGGCAACCTCTGGCTCTCAGATGCCAATGACGGGCCCCCATTAACACTAGAAATGGAACAATCGCTTTCTGTCCTGGGAGCCTTTTCCCTGGGAGGAATCGTCATCCGTCTGGAATCCTGGGCTGAACAAAGCACTTTCTCTGACCTGCACGTGGCAGGCACCATCTAGCTTTGCGCCCAGGGAAAAGGTGGCAGCCTTGGGCTCTCAGGTGTCAATTTTGCGAGCCGATTAAGCCTAGAAAAGGCACAATCGCTTTCTGTCTTGACACCTTTTCCCTGGGAGAAATCTTCATCGGCCCCGAATTCTGGGATGAGAAACAGCACATTCCTGGACCCGCAAGTGGCATGCACCGTCGAGCTTTGCAGTGAGGGAAAAGGTTGCAGCCTTCGGCTCTCTGGTGCCAATGATGGGTCCCCATTACTCCTAGAAAAGGAGAAATCGATTCCTGTCCTGGCACCTTTTCCCAGGGAGGAATCTTCATCGGTCTGGAATTCTGGAATGAGAAACGGCAATTTCCCGGACCCTCACGTAGCACGCATGGTCGAGCTTTGCGCCCAGGATATAGGAGGCAACCTTGGGCTCTCAGGTGCCAATGATGGGGCTTGATTAACCCTAGAAATGGAACAATCGCTTTCTGTCCTGGGAGCCTCTTCCCTGTGAGGAGTCTTCATCCGTCTGGAATTGAGGGCTGAAAAACGGCACTTTCCCGGACAAGAAAGTGGTACGCGCTGTTGATGTTTGCGCCCACGGAAAAGGTGGCAGCCTTGAACTCTCAGGTGCCAATGATGGGGCACCATTGACCCTAGAAAAGGACAATTCGATTTCTGACCTGGC
The DNA here is from genome assembly GCF_047495875.1 of Pithys albifrons albifrons. Classification (NCBI taxonomy): domain Eukaryota; kingdom Metazoa; phylum Chordata; class Aves; order Passeriformes; family Thamnophilidae; genus Pithys; species Pithys albifrons. The sequence continues at coordinate 7,634,327 of NC_092482.1, forward strand.
ACCTTTTCCCTGGGAGGTATCTTCGTCTGTCTGGAATTTAAGGTTCAAAAATGGCACTGCCCGAAACCCGCACAAGGTACACACCATCGAGGTTTGCGCCCAGGCAATAGGTTGCAGCCTTCACATCTCAGGTGCCAATGATGGGTTCCCATTACTCCTAGAAAAGGAGAAATCGATTCCTGTCCTCGCACCTTTTCCTTGGGAGGAATCTTCATCGGTCTGGAATTCTGGAATGAGAAACGGCAATTTCCCGGACCCTCACGTAGCACGCACCGTCGAGCTTTGCACCCAGGTTAAAGGAGGCAAACTTGGGCTCTCAGGTGCCAATGATGGGACCCGATTAAGCCTAGAAATGGAACAATTGCTTTCTGTCCTGGCAGCTTTTCCCTGGGAGGAATCTTCATTGGTCTAGAATTCTGGGCTAAAAAATTGCACTTTCCCAGACAAGAAAGTGGCACGCACCCTCGACATTTGCGCCCAGGGAAAAGGTGGCAGCCTTGGGCTCTCAGGTGCCAAGGATTGGGCCCCGTTAACACTAGATAAATAACACTTGCTTTCTGTCCTGGCACCTTGTCCCAGGGAGGAATCTTCATCCGTCTGGAAATCTGGGTTCAAAAATGGCACTGCGCCAAACCCACACAAGGTACACACGGTCGAGCTTTGCTCCCAGGGAAAAGGGGGCAGCCTTGGGCTCTCAGGTGCCAATGATGTTGCCCCATTACCCCTACAAAAGGCAGAATGTCTTTCTGTCCCGGCACCTTTTCCCAGGGAGGAATCTTCATCGGTTTGGAATTCTGGTTTGACAATCGGCACTTTCCTGGACCCGCAAGTGGAACGCACCATCGAGCTTTGCGGCCAGGGAAAAGGTGGCAGCCTTGGGCTCTCAGGTGCCAAAGATGGGGCCCCATTACCCCTAGAAAATGCACAATGGCTTTCTGTCCTGACACCTTTTCCCAGAGAGGAATCGACTTCCGTCTGGAATTCTGGGCTGAAAAACGGCCCTTTCCCGGACCCGCACAGGGTATGCACCGTCGAGCTTTGCACCCAGGGAAAAGGTGGCAGCCTTGGGCTCTCAGGTGCCAATGATGGGGCCCAATTAGCATTACAAAATACACAATGGCTTTGTCTCCTGGTACCTTTTCCCTCGGAGGAATTTTCATAGGTCTTGAATTGTGGGCTGAAAAATGGCACTTTCCGGGACCCGCACGTGGAACCCTCCGTCGAGCTTTGCGCCCAGGGAAAAGGTGGCAGCCTTGGGCTCTCAGGTGTCAATTTTGGGGCCCCATTAACCCTAGAAAAGGCACAAATGCTTTCTGTCCTGGCACCTTTTCCCTGGGAGAAATCTTCATTGGCCTCGAATTCTGGGATGAGAAAGAGCACATTCCTGGACCCGCAAGTGGCACGCACCGTCGAGCTTTGCGCTCAGGGAAAAGGTTGCAGCCTTCGGCTCTCAGGTGTCAATGATGGAGCCCCACTAACGCTAGAAAAGGAACAATCGCTTTCTGTCCTGACACCTTTTCCGAGGGAGGAATCTTCGTCCGTCTGGAAATCTGGCTTCAAAAATGGCACTTCCCCAAACCCGCACAAGGTACACACGGTCGAGCTTTGCGCCCAGGGAAAAGGGGGCAGCCTTGGGCTCTCAGGTGCCAATGATGGGGCCCCATTACCCCTACAAAAGGCACAATGGCTTTCTGTCCTGGCACCTTTTCCCAGGGAGGAATCTTCATCGGTTTGGAATTCTGGTCTGAGAATGGGAACTTTCCTGGACACGCAAGTGGAACGCACCATCGAGCTTTGCGCCCAGGGAAAAGGGGGCAGCCTTGGACTCTCAGCTGCCAATGATGGTGCCCCATTACCCCTACAAAAGGCACAATGGCTTTCTGTCCTGACTCCTTTTCCCAGGGAGGAATCTTCATCGGCTTGGAATTCTGGTCTGAGAATCGGCACTTTTCTGGACCCGCAAGTGGAACGCACCATCGAGCTTTGCGTCCAGGGAAAAGGTGGCAGTCTTGGGCTCTCAGGTGCCAATGATGGGGCCCCATTACCTTTACAAAAAGCACAATGGCTTTCTGTCCTGGCACCTTTTCCCTGGGAGGAGTCTTCATTGGTCTGGAATTCTGGGCTGTAAAATGGCACTTTCTGGGACCAGCACGTGGCACGCACTGTCGTGCTTTGCGCCCAGGGAAAAGGAGGCAACCTCTGGCTCTCAGATGCCAATGACGGGCCCCCATTAACACTAGAAATGGAACAATCGCTTTCTGTCCTGGGAGCCTTTTCCCTGGGAGGAGTCGTCATCCGTCTGGAATCCTGGGCTGAACAAAGGTCTTTCTCTGACCTGCACGTGGCAGGCACCATCTAGATTTGCGCCCACGAAAAAGGTGGCAGCCTTGGGCTCTCATGTGCCAACGATGGGTCCCCGTTAACACTAGATAAATAACAATCGCTTTCTGTCCTGGCACCTTTTCCCTGGGAGGAATTTTCGTCCGTCTGGAATTCTGGGCTGAAAAACGGCAGTTCCCCAGATCTGCAAGTGGAACGCACCGTCAAGCTTTGTGCCCAGGCAAAAGGTGGCAGCCTTGGGCTCTCAGGTGCCAATGATGGGGCCCTATTACCCCTAGAAAAAGAACAATCGCTTTCTGTCCTGGCACTTTTTCCCTGGGAGGAATCTTCGTTGGTCTGGAATTCTGGGCTGAAAACGGCTCTTTCCCTTACCCACATGTGGCACGCACCTTCGAGCTTTGCGCCCAGGGAAAAGGTGGCAGCCTTGGGCTCTCAGCTGCCAATTTTTGGGCCCCATTAACCCTAGAATAAGCACAATCGCTTTCTGTCCTGGCACCTTTTCCAAGGGAGAAATCTTCGCTGGCCTGAAATTCTGGGATGAGAAACGGCACATTCCCGGACTTGCAAGTGGCACGCGCCGTCGACATTTGCGCCCAGGGAAAAGGTGGCAGCCTTGGGCTCTCAGGTGCCAATGATGGGGCCCGATTAAGCCTAGAAATGGAACAATCGCTTTCTGTCCTGGGAGCCTCTTCCCTGTGAGGAGTCTTCATCCGTCTGGAATTCAGGGCTGAAAAACGGCACTTTCCCGGACAAGAAAGTGGCACGTGCCGTTGAGGTTTGCGCCCACGGAAAAGGTGGCAGCCTTGAACTCTCAGGTGCCAATGATGGGGCACCATTGACCCTAGAAAAGGACAATTCGATTTCTGACCTGGCACCTTTTCCCTGGGAGGTGTCTTCGTCCATCTGGAATTCTGGGCTGAAAAATGGCACTTCCCCGGATCCGCAAGTGGCACGCGCCGTCGACATTTGCGCCCAGGGAAAAGATGGCAGCCTTGGGCTCTCAGGTGCCAATGATGGGGCCCCGTGAACACTAGAAAAATAACACTTGCTTTCTGTCCTGGCACCTTTTCCCAGGGAGGAATCTTCGTCCGTCTGGAAATCTGGGTTCAAAAATGACACTGCCCCAAACCAGCACAAGGTACACACGGTCGAGCTTTGCGCCCAGGGAAAAGGGGGCAGCCTTAGGCTCTCAGGTGCCAATGATGGTGCCCCATTACCCCTGCAAAAGGCACAATGACTTTCTATCCTGGCACCTTTTCCCAGGGAGGAATCTTCATCGGTTTGGAATTCTGGTCTGAGAATCGGCACTTTCCTGGACCCGCAAGTGGAACGCACCATCGAGCTTTGCGTCCAGGGAAAAGGTGGCAGTCTTGGGCTCTCAGGTGCCAATGATGGGGCCCCATTACCTTTACAAAAAGCACAATGGCTTTCTGTCCTGGCACCTTTTCCCTGGGAGGAGTCTTCATTGGTCTGGAATTCTGGGCTGTAAAATGGCACTTTCTGGGACCAGCACGTGACACGCACTATCGTGCTTTGCGCCCAGGGAAAAGGAGGCAACCTCTGGCTCTCAGATGCCAATGACGGGCCCCCATTAACACTAGAAATGGAACAATCGCTTTCTGTCCTGGGAGCCCTTTCCCTGGGAGGAGTCGTCATCCGTCTGGAATACTGGGCTGAACAAAGCACTTTCTCTGACCTGCACGTGGCAGGCACCATCTAGCTTTGCGCCCAGGGAAAAGGTGGCAGCCTTGGGCTCTCAGGTGCCAACGATGGAACCCCGTTAACATGAGATAAATAACAATCGCTTTCTGTCCTGGCACCTTTTCCTTGGGAGGAATTTTCGTCCGTCTGGAATTCTGGGCTGAAAAACGGCACTTCCCCGGATCTGCAAGTGGAACGCACCGTCGAGCTTTGTGCCCAGGCAAAAGGTGGCAGCCTTGGGCTCTCGGGTGCCAATGATGGGGCCCCATTACCCCTAGAAAAGGAACAATCGCTTTCTGTCCTGGCACCTTTTCCCTGGGAGGAATCTTCATTGGTCTGGAATTCTGGGCTGAAAACGGCTCTTTCCCTTACCCGTATGTGGCACGCACCGTCGAGCTTTGCGTCCAGGCAAAAGGTGGCAGCCCTGGGCTCTCAGCTGCCAATTTTGGGTCCCCATTAACCCTAGAAAAGGCACAATGGCTTTCTGTCCTGGCACCTTTTCCCAGGGAGAAATCTTCGCTGGCCTGGAATTCTGGGATGAGAAACAGCACATTCCCGGACTTGCAAGTGGCACGCGCCGTCGACATTTGCACCCAGGGAAAAGATGGTAGCCTTGGGCTCTCAGGTGCCAAAGATGAGGCCCCATTACCCCTACAAAAGGCACAATGGCTTTCTTTCCTGACACCTTTTCCCAGAGAGGAATCGACTTCCGTCTGGAATTCTGGGCTGAAAAACAGCCCTTTCCCGGACCCGCACAGGGTATGCACCGTCGAGCTTTGCACCCAGGGAAAAGGTGGCAGCCTTGGGCTCTCAGGTGCCAATGATGGGGCCCAATTAGCATTACAAAATACACAATGGCTTTGTCTCCTGGTACCTTTTCCCTCGGAGGAATCTTCATAGGTCTGGAATTCTGGGCTGAAAAATGGCACATTCCCGGACCCGCACGTGGAAAGCTCCGTCGAGCTTTGCGCCCAGGGAAAAGGTGGCAGCCTTGGGCTCTCAGGTGTCAATTTTGGGGCCCCATTAACCCTAGAAAAGGCACAATTGCTTTCTGCCCTGGCACCTTTTCCCTGGGAGAAATCTTCATCGGCCTCGAATTCTGGGATGAGAAACAGCACATTCCTGGACCCGCAAGTGGCACGCACCGTTGAGCTTTGCGCTCAGGGAAAAGGTTGCAGCCTTCGGCTCTCAGGTGTCAATGATGGAGCCCCACTAACCCTAGAAAAGGAACAATCGCTTTCTGTCCTGACACCTTTTCCCATGGAGGAATCTTCATCGGTCTGGAATTCTGGAATGAGAAACGGCAATTTCCCGGACCCTCATGTAGCACGCATGGTCGAGCTTTGCGCCCAGGGTATAGGAGGCAACCTTGGGCTCTCAGGTGCCAACGATGGGGCCCCGTTAACACTAGAAAAATAACACTTGCTTTCTCTCCTGGCACCTTTTCTCAGGGAGGAATCTTCGTCCGTCTTTAATTCTGGGTTCAAAAATGGCACTGCCCCAAACCCGCACAAGGTACACACCATCGAGCTTTGCGCCCAGGGAAAAGGGGGCAGCCTCGGGCTCTCAGCTGCCAATGATGGTGCCCCATTACCCCTACAAAAGGCACAATGGCTTTCTGTCCTGGCACCTTTTCCCAGGGAGGAATCTTCATCGGCTTGGAATTCTGGTCTGAGAATCGGCACTACCCTGGACTCGCAAGTGGCACGCGCCATCGAGCTTTGCATCCAGAGAAAAGGTGGCAGTCTTGGGCTCTCAGGTGCCAATGATGGGGCCCCATTACATTTACAAAAAGCACAATGGCTTTCTGTCCTGGCAGCTTTTCCTTGGGAGGAGTCTTCATTGGTCTGGAATTCTGGGCTGTAAAATGGCACTTTCTGGGACCAGCACGTGGCACGCACTGTCGTGCTTTGCGCCCAGGGAAAAGGAGGCAACCTCTGTCTCTCAGATGCCAATGACTGGCCCCCATTAACACTAGAAATGGAACAATCGCTTTCTGTCCTGGGAGCCCTTTCCCTGGGAGGAGTCGTCATCCGTCTGGAATCCTGGGCTGAACAAAGGTCTTTCTCTGACCTGCACGTGGCAGGCACCATCTAGCTTTGCGCCCAGGGAAAAGGTGGCATCCTTGGGTTCTCAGGTGCCAATAATGGGGCCCCGTTAACACTAGAAAAATAACACTTGCTTTCTGTCCTGGCACCTTTTCCCAGGGAGGAATCTTCGTCCGTCTGAAAATCTGGGTTCAAAAATGACACTGCCCCAAACCCGCACAAGGTACACACCGTCGAGCTTTGCGCCCAGGGAAAAGGGGGCAGCCTTGAACTCTCAGGTGCCAATGATGGGGCACCATTGACCCTAGAAAAGGACAATTCGATTTCTGACCTGGCACCTTCTCCGTGGGAGGTGTCTTCATCCGTCTGGAATTCTGGGCTGAAAAATGGCACTTCCCCGGACCCGCAAGTGGCACGCGCCGTCGACATTTGCGCCAAGGCAAAAGGTGGCATCCTTGGGTTCTCAGGTGCCAATGATGGGGCCCCGTGAACACTAGAAAAATAACACTTGCTTTCTGTCCTGGCACCTTTTCCCAGGGAGGAATCTTCGTCCGTCTGAAAATCTGGGTTCAAAAATGACACTGCCCCAAACCCGCACAAGGTACACACCGTCGAGCTTTGCGCCCAGGGAAAAGGGGGCAGCCTTGGGCTCTCAGCTGCCAATGATGGTGCCCCATTACCCCTACAAAAGGCAGAATGGGTTTCTGTCCTGGCACCTTTTCCCAGGGAGGAATCTTCATCGGCTTGGAATTCTGGTCTGAGAATCGGCACTTTCCTGGACTCGCAAGCGGCACGCGCAATCGAGCTTTGCATCCAGAGAAAAGGTGGCAGTCTTGGGCTCTCAGGTGCCAATGATGGGGCCCCATAACCTTTACAAAAAGCACAATGGCTTTCTGTCCTGGCAGCTTTTCCTTGGGAGGAGTCTTCATTGGTCTGGAATTCTGGGCTGTAAAATGGCACTTTCTGGGACCAGCACGTGGCACGCACTGTCGTGCTTTGCGCCCAGGGAAAAGGAGGCAACCTCTGGCTCTCAGATGCCAATGACGGGCCCCCATTGACACTAGAAATTGAAGAACCGCTTTCTGTCCTGGGAGCCTTTTCCCTGGGAGGAGTCGTCATCCGTCTGGAATCCTGGGCTGAACAAAGGTCTTTCTCTGACCTGCACGTGGCAGGCACCATCTAGCTTTGCGCCCAGGGAAAAGGTGGCAGCCTTGAGCTCTCAGGTGCCAACGATGGGTCCCCGTTAACACTAGATAAATAACAATCCCTTTCTGTCCTGGCACCTTTTCCCAGGGAGGAATTTTCGTCCGTCTGGAATTCTGGGCTGAAAAACGGCACTTCCCCTGACCTGCAAGTTGGATGCACCATCAAGCTTTGTGCCCAGGCAAAAGGTGGCAGCCTTGGGCTCTCAGCTGCCAATGATGGGGGCCCATTACCCCGAGAAAAAGAACAATCGCATTCTGTCCTGGCACCTTTTCTCTGCGAGGAATCTTCATTGGTCTGGAATTCTGGGCTGAAAACGGCTCTTTCCCTTACCCGCATGTGGCACGCACCGTCGAGCTTTGCGCCCAGGGAAAAGGTGGCAGCCCTGGGCTCTCAGGTGTCCATTTTGGGGCCCCATTAACCCTAGAAAAGGCACAATCGCTTTCTGTTCTGGCACCTTTTCCCAGGGAGAAATCTTCGCTGGCCTGGAATTCTGGGATGAGAAACAGCACATTCCCGGACTTGCAAGTGGCACGCGCCGTCGACATTTGCGCCCAGGCAAAAGATGGCAGCCTTGGGCTCTCAGGTGCCAAAGATGAGGCCCCATTACCCCTACAAAAGGCACAATGGCTTTCTGTCCTGACACCTTTTCCCAGAGAGGAATCGACTTCCGTCTGGAATTCTGGGCTGAAAAACGGCCCTTTCCCGGACCCGCACAGGGTATGCACCGTCGAGCTTTGCACCCAGGGAAAAGGTGGCAGCCTTGGGCTCTCAGGTGCCAATGATGGGGCCCAATTAGCATTACAAAATACACAATGGCTTTGTCTCCTGGTACCTTTTCCCTCTAAGGAATCTTCATAGGTCTGGAATTCTGGGCTGAAAAATGGCACTTTCCCGGACCCGCACGTGGAAAGCTCCGTCGAGCTTTGCGCCCAGGGAAAAGGTGGCAGCCTTGGGCTCTCAGGTGTCAATTTTGGGGCCCCATTAACCCTAGAAAAGGCACAATTGCTTTCTGCCCTGGCACCTTTTCCCTGGGAGAAATCTTCATCGGCCTCGAATTCTGGGATGAGAAACAGCACATTCCTGGACCCGCAAGTGGCACGCACCGTTGAGCTTTGCGCTCAGGGAAAAGGTTGCAGCCTTGGGCTCTCAGGTGTCAATGATGGAGCCCCACTAACCCTAGAAAAGGAACAATCGCTTTCTGTCCTGACACCTTTTCCCATGGAGGAATCTTCATCGGTCTGGAATTCTGGAATGAGAAACGGCAATTTCCCGGACCCTCATGTAGCACGCATGGTCGAGCTTTGCGCCCAGGGTATAGGAGGCAACCTTGGGCTCTCAGGTGCCAATGATGGGGCCCCGTTAACACTAGAAAAATAACACTTGCTTTCTCTCCTGGCACCTTTTCTCAGGGAGGAATCTTCGTCCGTCTGGAATTCTGGGTTCAAAAATGGCACTGCCCCAAACCCGCACAAGGTACACACCATCGAGCTTTGCGCCCAGGGAAAAGGGGGCAGCCTTGGGCTCTCAGGTGCCAATGATGGGTCCCCGTTAACACTAGATAAATAACAATCCCTTTCTGTCCTGGCACCTTTTCCCAGGGAGGAATTTTCGTCCGTCTGGAATTCTGGGCTGAAAAACGGCACTTCCCCTGACCTGCAAGTTGAATGCACCGTCAAGCTTTGTGCCCAGGCAAAAGGGGGCAGCCTTGGGCTCTCAGCTGCCAATGATGGGGGCCCATTACCCCGAGAAAAAGAACAATCGCATTCTGTCCTGGCACCTTTTCTCTGGAGGAATCTTCATTGGTCTGGAATTCTGGGCTGAAAACATCTCTTTCCCTTACACGCATGTGGCACGCACCGTCGAGCTTTGCGCCCAGGGAAAAGGTGGCAGCCCTGGGCTCTCAGCTGCCAGTTTTGGGGCCCCATTAACCCTAGAAAAGGCACAATCGCTTTCTGTCCTGGCACCTTTTCCCAGGGAGAAATCTTCGCTGGCCTGGAATTCTGGGATGAGAAACGGCACATTCCCGGACTTGCAAGTGGCACGCGCCGTCGACATTTGCGCCCAGGCAAAAGATGGCAGCCTTGGGCTCTCAGGTGCCAAAGATGAGGCCCCATTACCCCTACAAAAGGCACAATGGCTTTCTGTCCTGACACCTTTTCCCAGAGAGGAATCGACTTCCGTCTGGAATTCTGGGCTGAAAAACGGCCCTTTCCCGGACCCGCACAGGGTATGCACCGTCGAGCTTTGCACCCAGGGAAAAGGTGGCAGCCCTGGGCTCTCAGGTGCCAATGATGGGGCCCAATTAGCATTACAAAATACACAATGGCTTTGTCTCCTGGTACCTTTTCCCTCGGAGGTATCTTCATAGGTCTGGAATTCTGGGCTGAAAAATGGCACTTTCCCGGGCCCGCACGGGGAAAGCTCCGTCGAGCTTTGCGCCCAGGCAAAAGGTGGCAGCCTTGGGCTCTCAGGTGTCAGTTTTGGGGCCCCATTAACCCTAGAAAAGGCACAATTGCTTTCTGCCCTGGCACCTTTTCCCTGGGAGAAATCTTCATCGGCCTCGAATTCTGGGATGAGAAACAGCACATTCCTGGACCCGCAAGTGGCACGCACCGTTGAGCTTTGCGCTCAGGAAAAAGGTTGCAGCCTTCGGCTCTCAGGTGTCAATGATGGAGCCCCACTAACCCTAGAAAAGGAACAATCGCTTTCTGTCCTGATACCTTTTCCCAGGGAGGAATCTTCATCGGTCTGGAATTCTGGAATGAGAAACGGCAATTTCCCTGACCGTCATTTAGCACGCATGGTCGAGCTTTGCGCCCAGGGTATAGGAGGCAACCTTGGGCTCTCAGGTGTCAATGATGGAGCCCGATTAAGCCTAGAAATGGAACAATCGCTTTCTGTCCTGGGAGCCTCTTCCCTGTGAGGAGTCTTCATCCGTCTGGAATTGAGGGCTGAAAAACGGCACTTTCCCGGACAAGAAAGTGGTACGCGCCGTTGATGTTTGCGCCCACGGAAAAGGTGGCAGCCTTGAACTCTCAGGTGCCAATGATGGGGCACCATTGACCCTAGAAAAGGACAATTCGATTTCTGACCTGGCACCTTTTCCCTGGGAGTTGTCTTCATCCGTCTGGAATTCTGGGCTGAAAAATGGCACTTCCCCGGACCCGCAAGTGGCACGCGCCATCGACATTTGCGCCCAGGCAAAAGGTGGCAGCCTTGGGCTCTCAGGTGCCAAGGATGGGGCCCCGTTAACACTAGAAAAATAACACTTGCTTTCTGTCCTGGCACCTTTTCTCAGGGAGGAATCTTCGTCCGTCTGGAAATCTGGGTTCAAATTGGCACTGCCCCAAACCAGCACAAGGTACACACCGTCGAGCTTTGCGCCCAGGGAAAAGGTGGCAGCCTTGGGCTCTCAGGTGCCACTGATGGTGCCCCATTACCCCTACGAAAGGCACAATGACTTTCTGTCCTGACACCTTTTCCCATGGAGGAATCTTCATCGGCTTGGAATTCTGGTCTGAGAATCGGCACTTTCCTGGACCCGCAAGTGGAACGCACCATCGAGCTTTGCGTCCAGGGAAAAGGTGGCAGTCTTGGGCTCTCAGGTGCCAATGATGGGGCCCCATTACCTTTACAAAAAGCACCATGGCTTTCTGTCCTGGCACCTTTTCCCTGGGAGGAGTCTTCATTGGTCTGGAATTCTGGGCTGTAAAATGGCACTTTCTGGGACCAGCACGTGGCATGCACTGTCGTGCTTTGCGCCCAGGGAAAAGGAGGCAACCTTTGGCTCTCAGATGCCAATGACGGGCCCCCATTGACACTAGAAATGGAAGAACCGCTTTCTGTCCTGGGAGCCTTTTCCCTGGGAGGAGTCGTCATCCGTCTGGAATCCTGGGCTGAACAAAGCACTTTCTCTGACCTGCACGTGGCAGGCACCATCTAGCTTTGCGCCCAGGGAAAAGGTGGCAGCCTTGAGCTCTCAGGTGCCAACGATGGGTCCCCGTTAACACTAGATAAATAACAATCCCTTTCTCTCCTGGCACCTTTTCTCAGGGAGGAATCTTCGTCCGTCTGGAAATCTGGGTTCAAAAATGGCACAGCCCGAAACCCGCACAAGGTACACACGGTCGAGCTTTGCGCCCAGGGAAAAGGGGGCAGCCTTGGGCTCTCAGCTGCCAATGATGGTGCCCCATTACCCCTACAAAAGGCAGAATGGCTTTCTGTCCTGGCACCTTTTCCCAGGGAGGAATCTTCATCGTCTTGGAATTCTGGTCTGAGAATCGGCACTACCCTGGACTTGCAAGTGGAACGCACCATCGAGCTTTGCATCCAGGGAAAAGGTGGCAGTCTTGGGCTCTCAGGTGCCAATGATAGGGCCACGTTAACACTAGATAAATAACTCTTGCTTTCTGTCCTGGCACCTTTTCCCAGGGAGGAATGTTCGTCCGTCTGGAAATCTGGGTTTAAAAATGGCACTGCCCCAAACCCGCACAAGGTACGCACCGTCGAGCTTTGCGCCCAGGGAAAAGTGGGCAGCCTTGGGCTCTCAGGTGCCAATGATGGGGCCCCATTACCCCTACAAAAGGCACAATGGCTTTCTGTCCTGGCACCTTTTCCCTGGGAGGAGTCTTCATTGGTCTGGAATTCTGGGCTGTAAAATGGCACTTTCTGGGACCAGCACGTGGCACGCACTGTCGTGCTTTGCGCCCAGGGAAAAGGAGGCAACCTCTGGCTCTCAGATGCCAATGATGGGCCCCCATTAACACTAGAAATGGAACAATCGCTTTCTGTCTTGGGAGCCCTTTCCCTGGGAGGAGTCGTCATCCGTCTGGAATCCTGGGCTGAACAAAGCACTTTCTCTGACCTGCACGTGGCAGGCACCATCTAGCTTTGCGCCCAGGGAAAAGGTGGCATCCTTGGGTTCTCAGGTGCCAATGATGGGGCCCCGTTAACACTAGAAAAATAACACTTGCTTTCTGTCCTGGCACCTTTTCCCGGGGAGGAATCTTCGTCCGTCTGAAAATCTGGGTTCAAAAATGACACTGCCCCAAACCCGCACAAGGTACACACGGTCGAGCTTTGCGCCCAGGGAAAAGGGGGCAGCCTTGGGCTCTCAGCTGCCAATGATGGTGCCCCATTACCCCTACAAAAGGCACAATGGCTTTCTGTCCTGGCACCTTTTCCCAGGGAGGAATCTTCATCGGCTTGGAATTCTGGTCTGAGAATCGGCACTACCCTGGACTCGCAAGTGGCACGCGCCATCGAGCTTTGCATCCAGAGAAAAGGTGGCAGTCTTGGGCTCTCAGGTGCCAATGATGGGGCCCCATTACCTTTACAAAAAGAACAATGGCTTTCTGTCCTGGCACCTTTTCCTTGGGAGGAGTCTTTATTGGTCTGGAATTCTGGGCTGTAAAATGGCACTTTCTGGGACCAGCACGTGGCACGCACTGTCGTGCTTTGCGCCCAGGGAAAAGGAGGCAACCTCTGGCTCTCAGATGCCAATGACTGGCCCCCATTAACACTAGAAATGGAACAATCGCTTTCTGTCCTGGGAGCCCTTTCCCCTGGGAGGAGTCGTCATCCGTCTGGAATCCTGGGCTGAACAAAGGTCTTTCTCTGACCTGCACGTGGCAGGCACCATCTAGCTTTGCGCCCAGGGAAAAGGTGGCATCCTTGGGCTCTCAGGTGCCAATAATGGGGCCCCGTTAACACTAGAAAAATAACACTTGCTTTCTGTCCTGGCACCTTTTCCCAGGGAGGAATCTTCGTCCGTCTGAAAATCTGGGTTTAAAAATGACACTGCCCCAAACCCGCACAAGGTACACACCGTCGAGTTTTGCGCCCAGGGAAAAGGGGGCAGCCTTGGGCTCTCAGCTGCCAATGATGGTGCCCCATTACCCCTACAAAAGGCAGAATGGGTTTCTGTCCTGGCACCTTTTCCCAGGGAGGAATCTTCATCGGTTTGGAATTCTGGTCTGAGAATCGGCACTTTCCTGGACCCGCAAGTGGAACGCACCATCGAGCTTTGCGTCCAGGGAAAAGGTGGCAGTCTTGGGCTCTCAGGTGCCAATGATGGGGCCCCATTACCTTTACAAAAAGCACAATGGCTTTCTGTCCTGGCACCTTTTCCCTGGGAGGAGTCTTCATTGGTCTGGAATTCTGGGTTGTAAAATGGCACTTTCTGGGACCAGCATGTGGCACGCACTGTCATGCTTTGCATCCAGGGAAAAGGAGGCAACCTCTGGCTCTCAGATGCCAATGACGGGCCCCCATTAACACTAGAAATGGAACAATCGCTTTCTATCCTGGGAACCCTTTCCCTGGGAGGAGTCGTCATCCGTCTGGAATCCTGGGCTGAACAAAGCACTTTCTCTGACCTGCACGTGGCAGGCACCATCTAGCTTTGCGCCCAGGGAAAAGGTGGCAGCCTTGAGCTCTCAGGTGCAAACGATGGAACCCCGTTAACACTAGATAAATAACAATCGCTTTCTGTCCTGGCACCTTTTCCCTGGGAGGAATTTTCGTCCGTCTGGAATTCTGGGCTGAAAAACGGCACTTCCCCGGTTCTGCAAGTGGAACGCACCGTCGAGCTTTGTGCCCAGGCAAAAGGTGGCAGCCTTGGGCTCTCAAGTGCCTATGATGGGGCCCCATTACCCCTAGAAAAAGAACAATCACTTTCTGTCCTGGCAGCCTTTTCCCTGGGAGGAATCTTCATTGGTCTGGAATTCTGGGCTGAAATTAGCTCTTTGCCTTACCCACATGTGGCACGCACCGTCGAGCTTTGCGCCCAGGGAAAAGGTGGCAGCCCTGGGCTCTCAGCTGCAAATTTTGGGGCCCCATTAACCCTAGAAAAGGCACAATGGCTTTCTGTCCTGGCACCTTTTCCCAGGGAGAAATCTTCGTTGGCCTGGAATTCTGGGATGAGAAACGGCACATTCCCGGACTTGCAAGGGGCACGCGCCATCGACATTTGCGCCCAGGGAAAAGGTGGCAGCCTTGGGCTCTCAGGTGCCAAAGATGGGGCCCCATTGCCCCTACAAAAGGCACAATGGCTTTCTGTCCTGGCACCTTTTCCCAGGGAGGAATCGACTTCCGTCTGGAATTCTGGGCTGAAAAACGGCCCTTTCCCGGACCCGCACAGGGTATGCACCGTCGAGCTTTGCACCCAGGGAAAAGGTGGCAGCCTTGGGCTCTCAGGTGCCAATGATGGGGCCCAATTAGCATTACAAAATACACAATGGCTTTGTCTCCTGGTACCTTTTCCCTGGGAGGAATCTTCATAGGTCTGGAATTCTGGGCTGAAAAATGGCACTTTCCCGGACCTGCACATGGAACGCTCCGTCGAGCTTTGCGCCCAGGGAAAAGGTGGCAGCCTTGGGCTCTCAGGTGTCAATTTTGGAGCCCCATTAACTCTAGAAAAGGCACAATTGCTTTCTGCCCTGGCACCTTTTCCCTGGGAGAAATCTTCATCGGCCTCGAATTCTGGGATGAGAAACAGCACATTCCTGGACCCGCAAGTGGCACGCACCGTTGAGCTTTGCGCTCAGGGAAAAGGTTGCAGCCTTGGGCTCTCAGGTGTCAATGATGGAGCCCCACTAACCCTAGAAAAGGAACAATCGCTTTCTGTCCTGATACCTTTTCCCAGGGAGGAATCTTCATCGGTCTGGAATTCTGGAATGAGAAACGGCAATTTCCCGGACCCTCACGTAGCACGCATGGTCGAGCTTTGCGCCCAGGGTATAGGAGGGAACCTTGGGCTCTCAGGTGCCAATGATGGGGCCCGATTAAGCCTAGAAATGGAACAATCGCTTTCTGTCCTGGGAGCCTCTTCCCTGTGAGGAGTCTTCATCCGTCTGGAATTCAGGGCTGATAAACGGCACTTTCCCGGACAAGAAAATGGTACGTCCGCTTGATGATTGTGCCCATGGAAAAGGTGGCAGCCTTGAACTCTCAGGTGCCAATGATGGGGCACCATTGACCCTAGAAAAGGACAATTCGATTTCTGACCTGGCACCTTTTCCCTGGGAGGTGTCTGCGTCCGTCTGGAATTCTGGGCTGAAAATTGGCACTTCCCCGGACCCGCAAGTGGCACGCGCCGTCGACATTTGTGCCCAGGCAAAAGGTGGCAGCCTTGGGCTCTCAGGTGCCAATGATGGGGCCCCATTACCCCTACAAAAGGCACAATGGCTTTCTGTCCTGGCACCTTTTCCCTGGGAGGAGTCTTCATTGGTCTGGAATTCTGGGCTGTAAAATGGCACTTTCTGGGACCAGCACGTGGCACGTACAGTCGTGCTTTGCGCCC
Organism: Pithys albifrons albifrons; assembly: GCF_047495875.1. NCBI lineage: Eukaryota > Metazoa > Chordata > Aves > Passeriformes > Thamnophilidae > Pithys > Pithys albifrons. Next base: position 7,649,924 of record NC_092482.1, read on the forward strand.
AGGGAAAAGGAGGCAACCTCTGGCTCTCAGATGCCAATGATGGGCCCCCATTAACACTAGAAATGGAACAATCGCTTTCTGTCCTGGGAGCCCTTTCCCTGGGAGGAGTCGTCAGCCGTCTGGAATCCTGGGCTGAACAAAGCACTTTCTCTGACCTGCACGTGGCAGGCACCATCTAGCTTTGCGCCCAAGGAAAAGGTGGCAGCCTTGGGCTCTCAGGTGCCAATGATGGGTCCCCGTTAACACTAGATAAATAAGCTTGCTTTCTGTCCTGACACCTTTTCCCTGGGACGAATCTTCATCCGTCTGGAAATCTGGGCTGAAAAATTTCACTGCCCCAAACCCGCACAAGGTACACACTGTCGAGCATTGTGCCCAGGGAAAAAGGGGCAGCCTTAGGCTCTCAGGTGCCAATGATGGTGCCCCATTACCCCTACAAAAGGCACAATGGCTTTCTGTCCTGGCACCTTTTCCCAGGGAGGAATCTTTATCGGTTTGGAATTCTGGTCTGAGAATCGGCACTTTCCTGGACCCGCAAGTGGAACGCACCATCGAGCTTTGCATCCAGGGAAAAGGTGGCAGTCTTGGGCTCTCAGGTGCCAATGATGGGGCCCCATTACCGTTACAAAAAGCACATTGGCTTTCTGTCCTGGCACCTTTTCCCTGGGAGGAGTCTTCATTGGTCTGGAATTCTGGGCTGTAAAATGGCACTTTCTGGGACCAGCACGTGGCACGCACTGTCGTGCTTTGCGCCCAGGGAAAAGGAGGCAACCTCTGGCTCTCAGATGCCAATGACGGGCCCCCATTAACACTAGAAATGGAACAATCGCTTTCTGCCCTGGGAGCCTTTTCCCTGGGAGGAGTCGTCATCCGTCTGGAATCCTGGGCTGAACAAAGGTCTTTCTCTGACCTGCACGTGGCAGGCACCATCTAGATTTGTGCCCAGGCTAAAGGTGGCAGCCTTGGGCTCTCAGGTGCCAATGATGGGTCCCCGTTAACATTAGATAAATAACAATCACTTTCTGTCCTGGCACCTTTTCCCTGGGAGGACTTTTCATCCGTCTGGAATTCTGGGCTGAATAATGGCACTTCCCCGGACCTGCAAGTGGAACGCACCGTCGAGCTTTGTGCCCAGGCAAAAGGTGGCAGCCTTGGGTTCTCAGGTGCCAATGATTGGGCCCCATTACCCCTAGAAAAACAACAATGGCTTTCTGTCCTGGCACCTTTTCTCAGGGAGGAATCTTCATTGGTCTGGAATTCTGGGCTGAAAACGGCTCTTTCCCTTACCCGCATGTGGCACGCACCGTCGAGCTTTGCGCCCAGGGAAAAGGTGGCAGCCCTGGGCTCTCAGCTGCCAATTTTGGGGCCCCATTAACCCTAGAAAAGGCACAATGGCTTTCTGTCCTGGCACCTTTTCCCAGGGAGAAATCTTCACTGGCCTGGAATTCTGGTCTGAGAATCGGCACTTTCCTGGACCCGCAAGTGGAACGCACCATCGAGCTTTGCGTCCAGGGAAAAGGTGGCAGTCTTGGGTTCTCAGGTGCCAAAGATGGGGCCCCATTACCCCTAGAAAAGGCACAATGGCTTTCTCTCCTGACACCTTTTCCCAGAGAGGAATCGACCTCAGTCTGGAATTCTGCGCTGCAGAACGGCCCTTTCCCGGACCCGCAAGTGGTATGCACCGTCGAGCTTTGCACCCAGGGAAAAGGTGGCAGCCTTGGGCTCTCAGGTGCCAGTGATGGGGGCCAATTAGCATTACAAAATACACAATGGCTTTGTCTCCTGGTACCTTTTCCCTCTGAGGAATCTTCATAGGTCTGGAATTCTGGGCTGAAAAATGGCACTTTCCGGGACCTGCACGTGGAACGCTCCGTCGAGCTTTGCGCCCAGGGAAAAGGTGGCAGCCTTGGGCTCTCAGGTGTCAATTTTGGGGCCCCATTAACTCTAGAAAAGGCACAATTGCTTTCTGTCCTGGCACCTTTTCCCTGGGAGGAATCTTCATCGGTTTGGAATTCTGGTCTGAGAATCAGCACTTTCCTGGACCCGCAAGTGGAACGCACCATCGAGCTTTGCGTCCAGGGAAAAGGTGGCAGTCTTGGGCTCTCAGGTGCCAATGATGGGGCCCCATTACCTTTACAAAAAGCACAATGGCTTTCATTGTGAATGTATATTCAGTCTGGTGTGCCTGTCCTGGTTTGGGTTGTTACCTCTGGGGTCTCATTAAAAATAGCACCCAGACTGTGGGGAAAACAGGCGGAGAGTGTTACTTCCACCTTTTCACCTCTGCTACAACAATCATTTAAAATAAAGAGCTTCCTTTTGATGTTAGGGACAGCATAATCCTACTGTTAGTGCTGTAAGTGTTGCTTTGTCTCCTCTGTACTGTATACACCATGTTTAGGTTCAGAACTGGGCTTTCTAAGGAGACTTGCTGGAGGCCTGCCCTGGGAGCGGATGATGTTGAGTGGCACGGGAAGTGGGAAGATATGGGCCAGTATTTGGAGACCTTCTCTTCTCAAATGGTCTGGAATTCACCCCAGAACAACTGCAGGACCCTGCCAAAATGCTAAGCTATGTGAAAGGAAGATGCTCTGGTCGTCCCAGAGATGTGCAGCTCACAGCAACCTGCTGGGCCCTGGCCACTGCCTACCGCACACTGCTTGGTGTGGTACAGCATCATCAGGAGGAGGAGAAAAGGAGCAAATCCACAGGCACCATGTCCACCCAAACCACGGCTGAGCCAGAGAGGAAGAGAGATACATCAACCAGCAGCATGTCCACCCAGACCATGACTGAGCCAGAGAGGAAGAGAGACACATCAACCAGCACCATGCCCACACAAACCACAGCTGAGCCAGAGAGAAAGGGAAACAAATCAACCAGCACCATGTCCACACAAACCATGGAGGAGCCAGAAGGACAACAGAAACCGATAGCAGTTGCCCCTGTCCAGAAAAGAAAATCAAAGACCAAATCAGTTCGTATAGCGCATGACGAGGAAGAGTCAGGACCTTCATCTCAAGCAGAAGAAATGGAGCCAGAAATAATCACCCGGTCCCTATCCCTGGGAGAGCTGCGTGAGCTCCGGAGAGAGTTCACACGACAGGCAAATGAGTCCATCTTGATCTGGCTACTTCGAATCTGGGATGCTGCAGCCAATGATACAATTCTAGATGGGAGTGAGGCAAGGCAGCTGGGATCCCTTTCTCGAGATGTTGTCATTGATCAGGTCATTGGAAAGAGACAGGAAACTCTCAGCCTCTGGCGGCGACTGTTGTCAAGCGTGAGTGAGAGATATCTTTGTAAGGAGGACCTCCACGTACAGCAAGGACAATGGAACACGATGGAACAAGGTATCCGGTGCTTAAGGGAATTAGCCGTACTGGAGATAATCTTTTCAGAGGATGAGAGATTCCCTAAAAGTCCAGATGGTGTCCAGTGCACATCCAAGATGTGGTTAAAATTTGCATGACTTGGGCCAGAAATGTATTCTCGCTACCTTGCAACATTGCAGTGGAGAGAGGGAGAAGACAAGGTGGGTGCACTGGTCAGCAAACTGCTCCATTACGAGCCCACGTCTCAGCTGTGGAAACAAAACTGGCTGAACTGGAAGAGAAGATTAAGGAAGGACTCTTCCATATCTCTCCAGAACAAACGAGAGTCTCTGCCATCAGAAGCAGGCGTCTTCCAGCTAAGGAGAAAGGGTACACTCCACGCAGCAATCTGTGGTTTTACCTCCGTGAGCATGGAGAAGATATGAGGAAGTGGGATGGGAAACCCACCTCTTCCTTAGCAGCTCGGGTACGTGAATTGCAAAAAGGCACAACTAACACAGGGAATTCTTCAAGGTTGAAGGCTGCTCCGGTCTCTCGTGGGCAAGGCTCCAGACAGTATAGGAATGATGATGTTATGCCCAATCCTCTTGAAGGAACCTCCCGGTCATATTCACAGGGAGAGCGCAGTGAATACCATGACCAGAACTAGGGGGGCCCTGCCTCTAGCCAGGTAGAGGAGAGGGACAATCGGGTTTATTGGACTGTGTGGATTCGGTGGCCTGCCTCATCAGACCCACAGAAATACAAAGCTTTAGTGGACACTGGTGCACAATGCACGTTGATGCCATCAGGATACATTGGGGCAGAATCCATCTCTATTTCTGGGGTGACAGGGGGATCCCAACAGCTGACTGTACTGGAAGCTGAAGTCAGATTGACTGGGAAGGAATGGCATAGACACCCCATTGTGACTGGTCCAGAAGCCCCATGTATCCTTGGCATAGACTACCTGAGGAATGGATATTTCAAAGACCCAAAGGGACTGCGTTGGGCCTTTGGCATAGCTGCTGTGGAGACAGAGGAAATCAGACAGCTGAGCACCTTGCCTGGCCTCTCAGAGGACCCTTCTGCTGTGGGACTGCTGAAAGTTGAAGAACAATTGGTACCGCTGGCCACAGCCACAGTGCACCGTCGGCAATACTGCACTGACTGAGACTCTGTGACCCCCATACACAAGATGATTCGTGAGCTGGAGAGCCAAGGGGTGGTCAGCAAGACTCACTCACCCTTTAATAGCCCCAATGGCCAGTACGAAAGTCCAGTGGAGAGTGGAGGCTGACGGTGGATTACCGTGGTCTCAATGAGGTCACACCCCCCCCCCCGAGTGCCGCTGTGCCGGACATGCTGGAGCTTCAGTATGAGCTGGAGTCCAAGGCAGCCAAGTGGTATGCCACCATCGACATTGCCAATGCCTTTTTCTCCATTCCGTTGGCAGCAGAGTGCAGGCCGCAGTTCGCTTTCACCTGGATGGGGGTGCAGTACACCTGGAATCGACTGCCCCAGGGGTGGAAACACAGTCCCACCATTTGCCATGGACTGATCCAGACTGCATTGGAAAAGGGTGAGGCTCCAGAACACCTACAGTACATCGATGACATCATTGTATGGGGGAACACAGCAGGGGAGGTTTTTGAGAAAGGAAAGAAGATAATCCAGATTCTCCTAAGAGCTGGTTTTACCATTAAACGAAGTAAGGTCAAGGGACCTGCTCAGGAAATTCAGTTCCTAGGAGTGAAGTGGCAAGACGGGCGTCGTCAGATTCCAACAGAGGTGATCAACAAAATAGCAGCTATGTCCCCACCGACCAGCAAGAAGGAAACTCAGGCTTTCCTAGGTGCCGTGGGCTTTTGGAGGATGCATATCCCTGAGTACAGTCAGATTGTAAGCCCTCTCTACCTTGTGACACGGAAGAAAAATGATTTCCAGTGGGGCCCTGAACAACAACAAGCCTTTGAGCAGATTAAACAGGAGATTACCCATGCAGTAGCCCTTGGGCCAGTCAGGACAGGACAGGATGTGAAGAATGTGCTCTACACTGCAGCCGGGGAGAATGGCCCATCCTGGAGCCTCTGGCAGAAAGTACCTGAGGAGACTCGAGGACGACCGCTGGGATTCTGGAGTCGGGGATACAAAGGATCTGAGGCCAGCTACACCCTAACTGAGAAAGAGATCCTGGCAGCTTATGAAGGATTTCGAGCCGCCTCAGAAGTGATTGGCACTGAGGCACAGCTCATCCTGGCACCCCGACTACCAGTGTTGGGCTGGATGTTCAAAGGAAAAGCTCCTTCTACCCATCATGCCACTGATGCCACATGGAGTAAGTGGATCGCTCTGATCACGCAGCGAACCTGGATAGGGAATCCTAATCGCCCTGGGATTTTGGAAATCATCACTAACTGGCCGGAAGGTGAGAGTTTCGGATTGTCCTCTGAAGAAGAAGAGGAGCAGGTGACACGAGCTGAGGAGGCCCCACCATATAACCAGCTACCAGAAGAGGAGAAGCGATATGCTCTCTTCACAGATGGCTCTTGCCGCATTGTAGGGACAAGCCGGAAATGGAAAGCAGCTGTATGGAGTCCTACACGTCGAGTTGCAGAAGCGACTGAAGGACAAGGTGGATCAAGTCAGGTCGCAGAGCTGAAAGCTGTTCAGCTGGCTTTGGATATCGCTGAACGAGAGAAGTGGCCAAGACTCTACCTTTACACTGACTCGTGGATGGTGGCCAATGCTCTGTGGGGATGGCTGGAGCGTTGGAGAAAGGCCGGCTGGCAGCACAAAGGGAAACCCATCTGGGCGGCTGAGATGTGGCAGGACATCGCTGCCCGGGTAGAGAAGCTGAGTGTGAAGGTCCGTCACGTAGATGCTCATGTACCCAAGAGCCGGGCTAATGAGGAGCATCGTAACAACGAGCAGGTGGCTCGAGCTGCCAGGATTGAAGTCTCTCAGGTAGATCTGGATTGGCAGCATAAAGGTGAATTGTTTCTAGCCCAATGGGCCCATGATGCCTCTGGTCATCAGGGCAGAGATGCGACATACAGATGGGCTCGTGACCGAGGGGTGGATCTAACCATGGACGGTGTCTCACAGGTTATCCATGACTGTGACACATGTGCTGCCATCAAGCAGGCCAAGTGGGTGAAGCCTCTATGGTATGGTGGACGGTGGTCGAAATACAGGTATGGGGAAGCCTGGCAAGTTGACTACATCACACTTCCCCAAACACGCCAAGGCAAGCGCTATGTGTTGACCATGGTAGAGGCAACCACTGGATGGCTGGAGACATACCCCGCATCTCACGCCACTGCCCGGAATACCATCCTGGGCCTTGAGAAACAAGTCCTGTGGAGACACGGCACCCCAGAGAGAATAGAGTCTGACAACGGCACCCACTTCAAGAACAGCCTCATAGACACCTGGGCCAGAGATCACGGCATTGAGTGGGTGTATCATATCCCCTACCATGCTCCAGCTGCCGGGAAAGTTGAGCGATGTAATGGACTGCTGAAAACAACCTTGAAGGCGTTGGGTGGGGGAACTTTCAAACACTGGGAGCTGCATTTGGCAAAGGCCACCTGGTTGGTCAACACCCGGGGCTCCATCAATCGAGCTGGCCCTGCCCAATCAGAACTCTTGAATACTGTAGATGGAGATAAAGTCCCTGTGGTCCATATGAGAGGTATGTTAGGAAAGACTGTTTGGGTGAGTCCCACCTCAAACAAAGGCAAACCCATCCGAGGGATTGACTTTGCTCAAGGACCTGGTTGCACTTGGTGGATAATGCAAAAAGATGGAGAAACACATTGTGTACCACAAGGGGACCTAATTTTGAGCGAGAAGAGTTTGTAATGTTTCATTGTATATATGTGTATATATATGTATGTATAGGTAAAAAGGGGATTAATTTGGGAATGACTAGATGGAGTAGAATAAGGGGTGGATAATGTCCTAGTTCAGCAGGAGGGACCAGCTAACCCTGTGTGGGGGTGATCAAAGCTGTGTATTCTACCCCCTCTAATCATTACCCAAGGTCAATGGGCCATCAGCAGCAGCTGCCCAGGGGGCCACTATCACCTTCACACCCAGCCTGAGGGGGGCGGAGCTGCTAATGGGCCATCAACAGCTCAATACACCCTGGCTTCCAGAGTTAATCACCCATTGTGTGAGTCCCCGCCCAGGGGGAGGGACTGAGTGCTCCCTGAGGGTACATAAGTGGTGGGTAAGAAGACCTCGGGAACCTCTCGTCGGATCCAGAGCAGCAGCAGGACCTAGACAGGAGGAGATCACCGCTCTCGCCCAGACCACAGCCCTCGCCTGCACCAACAGGTTTTTCTTTTCCTTTTGCTTTGGACTTGGGGGAACCACAGGGGTCTCAGCACAAGGGCAAACAAACCCCTTTGGGTTTGTGCCCCAGGACACTGGGTTATACTGCTGGGGTTTTGTGAGTTGAAAGCAATTTCCCTTGTGTGTCAGTGTCGTTATTGAAATATTATTATTAAATTTAAGGTCTGACTTATAATCTCTCTCGTGGTGAGTTCATTTCCCCTGCAGGTCCACCTTTAAACCAGCACAGACAGAAAGCCATTTAGCCTTTTGTAGGGGTAATGGGGCACCATCATTGGCAGCTGAGAGCCCAAGGCTGCCCCCTTTTCCCTGGGCACAAAGCTCGACGGTGTGTACCTTGTGCGGGTTTGGGGCAGTGCCATTTTTGAACCCAGATTTCCAGACGGACGAAGATTCCTCCCTGGGAAAAGGTGCCAGGACAGAAAGCAAGTGCTATTTTTCTAGTGTTAACGGGGCCCCATCATTGGCACCTGAGAGCCCAAGGCTGCCACCTTTTGCCTGGGCACAAAGCTCGATGGTGCGTTCCACTTGCAGGTCCGGGGAAGTGCCATTTTTCAGCCCAGAATTCCAGAAGCACGAAATTCCTCCCAGGGAAAAGGTGCCAGGACAGAAAGCGATTGTTATTTATCTAGTGTTAACGGGGACACATCGTTGGCACCTGAGAGCCCAAGGATGCCACCTTTTCCCTGGGCGCAAACTAGATGGTGTCTGCTACATGCAGGTCAGAGAAAGTGCTTTGTTCAGCCCAGAATTCCAGACGGATGACGACTCCTCCCAGGGAAAAGGCTCCCAGGACAGAAAGCGATTGTTCCATTTCTAGTGTTAATGGGGGCCCGTCATTGGCATCTGAGAGCCAGAGGTTGCCTCCTTTTCCCTGGGCGCAAAGCACGACAGTGCGTGCCACGTGCTGGTCCCAGAAAGTGCCATTTTACAGCCCAGAATTCCAGACCGGTAAAGACTCCTCCCAGGGAAAAGGTGCCAGGACAGAAAGCCATTGTGCTTTTTGTAAAGGTAATGGGGCCCCATCATTGGCACCTGAGAGCCCAAGACTGCCACCTTTTCCCTGGATGCAAAGCTCGATGGTGCGTTCCACTTGCGGGTCCAGGAAAGTGCCGATTCTCAGACCAGAATTCCAAACCGATAAAGATTCCTCCCTGGGAAAAGGTGCCAGGACAGAAAGCCATTGTGCCTTTTGTAGGGGTAATGGGGCACCATCATTGGCACCTGAGAGCCCAAGGCTGCCACCTTTTCCCAGGGAGCAAAGCTCGACCGTGTGTACCTTGTGCGGCTTTGGGGCAGTGCCATTTTTGAACCCAGATTTCCAGACGGACGAAGATTCCTCCCTGGGAAAAGGTGCCAGGACAGAAAGCAAGTGTTAATTTTCTAGTGTTCACGGGGCCCCATCATTGGCACCTGAGAGCCCAAGGCTGCCACCTTTTGCCTGGGCGCAAATGTCGACGGCGCGTGCCACTTGCGGGTCCGGGGAAGTGCCATTTTTCAGCCCAGAATTCCAGACGGACGAAAATTCCTCCCAGGGAAAAGGTGCCAGGTCAGAAATCGAATTGTCCTTTTCTAGGGTCAATGGTGCCCCATCATTGGCACCTGAGAGTTCAAGGCTGCCACCTTTTCCGTGGGCGCAAACATCAACGGCGCGTACCACTTTCTTGTCCGGGAAAGTGCCGTTTTTCAGCCCTCAATTCCAGACAAATGAAGACTCCTCACAGGGAAGAGGCTCCAAGGACAGAAAGCGATTGTTCCATTTCTCGGGTTAATCGGGCCCCATCATTGGCACCTGAGAGCCCAAGGCTGCAACCTTTTCCCTGAGCGCAAAGCTCAACGGTGCGTGCCACTTGCGGGTCCAGGAATGTGCTCTTTCTCATCCCAGAATTCGAGGCCGATGAAGATTTCTCCCAGGGAAAAAATGCCAGGACAGAAAGCAATTGTGCCTTTTCTAGGGTTAATGGGGCCCCAAAATTGACACCTGAGAGCCCAAGGCTGCCACCTTTTCGCTGGGCGCAAATCTTGATGGAGCGTTCCACGTGCGGGTCCCAGAAAGTGCCATTTTTCAGCCCACAGTTCCAGACCTATGAAGATTCCTCAGAGGGAAAAGGTATCAGGAGACAAAGCCATTGTGTATTTTGTAATGCTAATTGGGCCCCATCATTGGCACCTGAGAGCCCAAGGCTGCCACCTTTTCCCTGGGTGAAAAGCTCGACGGTGCATATCACTTGCGGGTCCGGGAAAGGGCCGTTTTTCAGCCCAGAATTAAAGACGGAAGTCGATTCCTCTCTGGGAAAAGGTGTCAGGACAGAAAGCCATTGTGCCTCCTCTAGGGGTAATGGGGCCCCATCTTTGGCACCTGAGAACCCAAGGCTGCCACCTTTTCCCTGGGCGCAAATGTCGACGGTGCGTGCCACTTGCAAGTCCGGGAATGTGCTGTTTCTCATCCCAGAATTCCAGGCCAGCGAAGATGTCTCCCTGGGAAAAGGTGCCAGGACAGAAAGCCCTTGTGCCTTTTCTAGGGTTAATGGGGCCCCAAAATTGGCAGCTGAGAGCCCAGGGCTGCCACCTTTTCCCTGGGCGCAAAGCTCGACGGTGCGTGCCACATGCGGGTAAGGGAAAGAGCCGTTTTCAGCCCAGAATTCCAGACCAATGAAGATTCCACCCAGGGAAAAGGTGCCAGGACAGAAAGCGATTGTCCTTCTTCTCGGGGTAATGGGGCCCCATCATTGGCACCTGAGAGAGCAAGGCTGTCACCTTTTGCCTGGGCACAAAGTTCGATGGTGCGTTCCACTTGCAGGTCCGGGGAAGTGCCATTTTTCAGTCCAGAATTCCAGACGGACGAAAATTCCTCCCAGGGAAAAGGTGCCAGGACAGAAAGCGATTGTTATTTATCTAGTGTTAATGGGGACCCATCATTGGCACCTGAGAGCCCAAGGCTGCCACCTTTTCCCTGGGCGCAAATCTAGATGGTGCCTGCCACGTGCAGGTCAGAGAAAGTGCTTTATTCAGCCCAGGATTCCAGAAGGATGACGACTCCTCCCAGGGAAAGGGCTCCCAGGACAGAAAGCGATTGTTCCATTTCTAGTGTTAATGGGGGCCCGTCATTGGCATCTGAGAGCCAGAAGTTGCCTCCTTTTCCCTGGGCGCAAAGCACGACAGTGCGTGCCACATGCTGGTCCCAGAAAGTGCAACTTTACAGCCCAGAATTCCAGACCAATGAAGACTCCTCCCAGGGAAAATGTGCCAGGACAGAAAGCTATTGTGCTTTTTGTAAAGGTAATGGGGCCCCATCATTGGCACCTGAGAACCCAAGGCTGCCACTATTTGCCTGGGCACAAATGTCGACGGCGCGGGCCACTTGCGGGTCCGGGGAAGTGCCATTTTTCACCCCAGAATTCCAGACGGACGAAGGCACCTCCCAGGGAAAAGGTGCCAGGTCAGAAATCGAATTGTCCTTTTCTAGGGTCAAGGGTGCCCCATTATTGGCACCTGAGAGTTCAAGGCTGCCACCTTTTCCGTGGGCGCAAACCTCAACGGCGCGTGCCACTTTCTTGTCCGGGAAAGTGCCGTTTTTCAGCCCTCAATTCCAGACAAATGAAGACTCCTCACAGGGAAGAGGCTCCCAGGACAGAAAGCGATTGTTCCATTTCAAGGGTTAATCGGGCTCCATCATTGGCACCTGAGAGCCCAAGGTTGCTTCCTATACCCTGGGCGCAAAGCTCGACCATGCGTACTACGTGAGGGTCCAGGAAATTGCCGTTTCTCATTCCAGAATTCCAGACCGATGAAGATTCCTCGCTGGGTAAAGGTGCCAGGACAGGAATCGATTTTTTTTTTCTAGGAGTATTCGGGACCCATCATTGGCACCTGAGAGCCCAAGGCTGCAACCTTTTCCCTGAGCGCAAAGCTCGACGGTGCGTGCCACTTGCGGGTCCAGGAATGTGCTGTTTCTCATCCCAGAATTCGAGGTCGATGAAGATTTCTCCCAGGGAAAAGGTGCCAGGACAGAAAGCAATTGTGCCTTTTCTAGGGTTAATGGGGCCCCAAAATTAACACCTGAGAGCCCAAGGTTGCCACCTTTTTCCTGGGCGCAAAGCTCGACGGAGCGTGCCACATGCGGGTTCCGGAAAGTGCCATTTCTCAGCCCAGAATTCCAGACCTATGAAGATTCCTCAGAGGGAAAAGGTACCAGGAGACAAAGCCATTGTGTATTTTGTAATGCTAATTGGGCCCCATCATTGGCACCTGAGAGCCCAAGACTGCCACCTTTTCCCTGGACGCAAAGCTCGATGGTGCGTTCCACTTGCGGGTCCAAGAAAGTGCCGACTCTCAGACCAGAATTCCAAACCGATGAAGATTCCTCCCTGGGAAAAGGTGCCAGGACAGAAAGCCATTGTGCCTTTTGTAGGGGTAATGGGGCACCATCACAGGCACCTGAGAGCCCAAGGCTGCCACCTTTTCCCTGGGCGCAAATGTCTACGGCGCATGCCACTTGCAAGTCCGGGAATGTGCTGTTTCTCATCCCAGAATTCCAGGCCAGCGAAGATTTCTCCCAGGGAAAAGGTGCCAGGACAGAAAGCAATTGTGCCTTTTCTAGGGTTAATGTGGCCCCAAAATTGGCAGCTGAGAGCCCAGGGCTGCCACCTTTTCCCTGGGCGCAAAGCTCGATGGTGCGTGCCACATGCGGGTAAGGGAAAGAGCCGTTTTCAGCCCAGAATTCCAGACCAATGAAGATTCCACCCAGGGAAAAGGTGCCAGGACAGAAAGCGATTGTTGTTTTTCTAGGGGTAATGGGGCCCCATCATTGGCACCTGAGAGCCCAAGGCTGCCACCTTTTCCCTGGGCGCAAAGCTCGCGGTGCGTTCCACTTGCAGGTCCGGGGAAGTGCCATTTTTCAGCCCAGAATTCCAGACGGACAAAAATTCCTCCCAGGGAAAAGGTGCCAGGACAGAAAACCATTGTGCTTTTTGTAAAGGTAATGCGGCCCCATCATTGGCACCTGAGAGCCTGAGACTGCCACCTTTTGCCTGGGCGCAAAGCTCGACGGTGCGTGCTACGTGAGGGTCCGGGAAATTGCCGTTTCTCATTCCAGAATTCCAGACCGATGAAGATTCCTCCCTGGGAAAAGGTGCCAGGACAGGAATGGATTTCTCCTTTTCTAGGAGTATTGGGGACCCATCATTGGCACCTGAGATCCGAAGGGTGCAACCTTTTCCCTGAGTGCAAAGCTCAACGGTGCGTGCCACTTGCGGGTCCAGGAATGTGCTCTTTCTCATCCCAGAATTCGAGGCAAATGAAGATTTCTCCCAGGGAAAAGGTGCCAGGACAGAAAGCAATTGTGCCTTTTCTAGGGTTAATGGGGCCCCAAAATTGACACCTGAGAGCCCAAGGCTGCCACCTTTTCGCTGGGCGCAAAGCTCGACGAAGCGTTCCACGTGCGGGTCCCAGAAAGTGCCATTTTTCAGCCCACAGTTCCAGACCTGTGAAGATTCCTCAGAGGGAAAAGGTACCAGGAGACAAAGCCATTGTGTATTTTGTAATGCTATTTGGGCCCCATCATTGGCACCTGAGAGCCCAAGGCTGCCACCTTTTCCCTGGGTGCAAAGCTCGACGGTACGTGCCACATGCGGGTAAGGGAAAGAGCCGTTTTCAGCCAAGAATTCCAGACCAATGAAGATTCCTACGAGGGAAAAGGTGACAGGACAGAAAGCGATTGTTCTTTTTCTAGAGGTAATGGGGCCCCATTATTGGCACCCGAGAGCCCAAGGCTGCCACCTTTTCCCTGGGCGCAAAGCTAGATGGTGCCTGCCACGTGCAGGTCAGAGAAAGACCTTTGTTCAGCCCAGGATTCCAGAAGGATGACGACTCTTCCCAGGGAAAAGGCTCCCAGGACAGAAAGCGATTGTTCCATTTCTAGTGTTAATGGGGGCCCGTCATTGGCATCTGAGAGCCAGAGGTTGCCTCCTATACCCTGGGCGCAAAGCACGACAGTGCGTGCCACGTGCTGGTCCCAGAAAGTGCCATTTTACAGCCCAGAATTCAAGACCAATGAAAACTCCTCCCAGGGAAAAGGTGCCAGGACAGAAAGCCATTGTGCTTTTTGTAAAGGTAATCGGGCCCCATCATTGGCACCTGAGAGCCCAAGACTGCCACCTTTTCCCTGGACGCAAAATTCGATGGTGCGTTCCACTTGCGGGTCCAGGAAAGTGCCGATTCTCAGACCAGAATTCCAAACCGATGAAGATTCCTCCCTGGGAAAAGGTGTCAGGACAGAAAGCCATTGTGCCTTTTGTAGGGGTAATGGGGCCCCATCATTGGCACCTGAAAGCCCAAGGCTGCCACCTTTTCCCTGGACGCAAAGCTCGATGGTGCGTTCCACTTGCGGGTCCAGGAAAGTGCCGATTCTCAGACCAGAATTCCAAACCGATGAAGATTCCTCCCTGGGAAAAGGTGCCAGGAAAGAAAGCCATTGTGCATTTTGTAGGGGTAATGGGGCCCCATCATTGCCACCTGAGAGCCCAAGGCTGTCCCCTTTTCCCTGGGCGCAAAGCTCGACGGTGTGTACCTTGTGCGGGTTTGGGGCAGTGTCATTTTTGAAGCCAGATTTCCAGACGGACGAAGATTCCTCCCTGGGAAAAGGTGCCAGGACAGAAAGCAAGTGTTATTTTTCTAGTGTTAACGGGGCCCCATCATTGGCACCTGAGAGCCCAAGACTGCCACTTTTCTCTGGACGCAAAGCTCGATGGTGCGTTCCACTTGCGGGTCCAGGAAAGTGCCTATTCTCAGACCAGAATTCCAAACCGATCAAGATTCCTCCCATGGAAAAGGTGCGAGGACAAAAAGCCATTGTGCCTTTTCTAGAGGTAATGGGGCCCCATTATTGGCACCCGAGAGCCCAAGGCTGCCACCTTTTGCCTGGGCACAATACTCGACGGTGCGTTCCACTAGCAGGTCCGGGAATGTGCCGTTTGTCATCCCAGAATTCCAGGCCAGTGAAGATTTCTCCCTGGGAAAATGTGCCAGGACAGAAAGCGCTTGTGCATTTTCTAGGGTAAATGGGGCCCCAAAATTGGCAGCTGAGAGCCCAGGGCTGCCACCATTTCCCTGGGCACAAAGCTCGACGGTGCGTTCCACTTGCAGGTCCGGGGAAGTGCCGTTTTTCAGCCCAGAATTCCAGACGAACGAAAATTCCTCCCTGGGAATAGGTGCCAGGACAGAAAGCGATTGTAATTTATCTAGTGTTAACGGGGACCCATCGTTGGCACCTGAGAGCCCAAGGCTGTCACCTTTTCCCTGGGCGCAAAGCTAGATGGTGCCTGCCACATGCAGGGCAGAGAAAGTGCTTTGTTCAGCCCAGAATTCCAGACGGATGACGACTCCTCCCAGGGAAAAGGCTCCTAGGACAGAAAGCGATTGTTCCATTTCTAGTGTTAATGGGGGCCCGTCATTGGCATCTGAGAGCCCAAGGTTGCCTCCTTTTGCCTGGGCGCAAAGCACGACAGTGCAAGCCACGTGCTGGTCCCAGAAAGTGCCATTTTACAGCCCAGAATTCCAGACCAATGAAGACTCCTCCCAGGGAAAAGGTGCCAGGACAGAAAGCCATTGTGCTTTTTGTAAAGGTAATGGGGCCCCATCATTGGCACCTGAGAGCCCAAGACTGCCACCTTTTCCCTGGACGCAAAGCTCGATGGTGCGTTCCACTTGCGGGTCCAGGAAAGTGCCGATTCTCAGACCAGAATTCCAAACCGATGAAGATTCCTCCCTGGGAAAAGGTGCCAGGACAGAAAGCCATTGTGCCTTTTGTAGGGGTAATGGGGCACCATCATTGGCACCTGAGAGCCCAAGGCTGCCCCCTTTTCCCTGGGCGCAAAGCTCGACTGTGCGTACCTTGTGCGGGTTTGGGGCAGTGCCATTTTTGAACCCAGATTTCCAGACGGACGAAGATTCCTCCCTGGGAAAAGGTGCCAGGACAGAAAGCAAGTGTTATTTTTCTAGTGTTAACGGGGCCCCATCATTGGCACCTGAGAGCCCAAGGCTGCCACCTTTTGCCTGGGCGCAAATGTCGACGGCGCGCGCCACTTGCGGGTCCGGGGAAGTGCCATTTTTCAGCCCAGAATTCCAGACGGACGAAGACACCTCCCAGGGAAAACGTGCCAGGTCAGAAATTGAATTGTCCTTTTCTAGGTTCAATGGTGCCCCATCATTGGCACCTGAGAGTTCAAGGCTGCCACCTTTTCCGTGGGCGCAAACATCAACGGCGCGTACCACTTTCTTGTCCGGGAATGTGCCGTTTTTCAGCCCTCAATTCCAGACGGATGAAGACTCCTCACAGGGAAGAGGCTCCAAGGACAGAAAGTGATTGTTCCATTTCTAGGGTTAATCGGGCTCCATCATTGGCACCTGAGAGCCCAAGGTTGCCTCCTATACCCTGGGCGCAAAGCTCGACCATGCGTGCTACGTGAGGTTCCGGGAAATTGCCGTTTCTCATTCCAGAATTCCAGACCGATGAAGATTCCTCCCTGGGAAAAGGTGTCAGGACAGAAAGCAATTGTGCCTTTTCTAGGGGTAATGGGGCCCCATCATTGGCACCTGAGAGCCCAAGGCTGCCACCTTTTGCCTGGGCACAAAGCTCGAGGGTGCGGTCCACTTGCTGGTCCGGGGAAGTGCCGTTTTTCAGCCCAGAATTCCAGACGGACGAAAATTCCTCCCAGGGAAAAGGTGCCAGGACAGAAAGCGATTGTTATTTATCTAGTGTTAACGGGGACCCATCATTGGCACCTGAGAGCCCAAGGCTGCCACCTTTTCCCTGGGTGCAAAGCTAGATGGTGCCTGCCACGTGCAGGTCAGAGAAAGACTTTTGTTCAGCCCTCATATCCAGACGGATGACGACTCCTTCCAGGGAAAAGGCTCCCAGGACAGAAAGCGATTGTTCCATTTCTAGTGTTAATGGGGGTCCGTCATTGGCATCTGAGAGCCAGAGGTTGCCTCCTTTTGCCTGGGCGCAAAGCACGACAGTGCGTGCCACGTGCTGGTCCCTGAAAGTTCCATTTTACAGCCCAGAATTCCAGACCAATGAAGACTACTCCCAGGGAAAAGGTGTCAGGACAGAAAGCCATTGTGCTTTTTGTAAAGGTAATGGGGCCCCATCATTGGCACCTGAGAACCCAAGACTGCCACCTTTTCCCTGGACGGAAAGTTCGATGGTGCGTTCCACTTGCGGGTCCAGGAAAGTGCCGATTCTCAGACCAGAATTCCAAACCGATGAAGATTCCTCCCTGGGAAAAGGTGCCAGGACAGAAAGCCATTGTGCCTTTCGTAGGAGTAATGGGGCCCCATCATTGGCACCTGAGAGCCCAAGGCTGCCCCCTTTTCCCTGGGCGCAAAGCTCGACGGTGTGTACCTTGTGCGGGTTTGGGGCAGTGCCATTTTTGAACCCAGATTTCCAGACGGACGAAGATTTCTCCCTGGAAAAAGGTGCCAGGACAGAAAGCAAGTGTTATTTATCTAGTGTTAACGGGGCCCCATCATTGACACCTGAGAGCCCAAGGCTGCCACCTTTTCCCTGGGCGCAAAGCTAGATGGTGCCTGCCACGTGCAGGTCAGAGAAAGTGCTTTGTTCAGCCCAGAAATCCAGACGGATGACGACTCCTCCCAGGTAAAAGACTCCCAGGACAGAAAGCAATTGTTCCATTTCTAGTGTTAATGGGGGCCCGTCATTGGCATCTGAGAGCCAGAGGTTGCCTCCTATACCCTGGGCGCAAAGCTCGACCATGCGTGCTACGTGAGGGTCCGGGAAATTGCCCTTTCTCATTCCAGAATTCCAGACCGATGAAGATTCCTCCCTGGGAAAAGGTGTCAGGACAGAAAGCGATTGTTCCTTTTCTAGGGTTAATGGGGCTCCATCATTGACACCTGAGAGCCCAAGGCTGCAACCTTTTCCCTGAGCGCAAAGCTCAACGGTGCGTGCCACTTGCGGGTCCAGGAATGTGCTCTTTCTCATCCCAGAATTCGAGGCCGATGAAGATTTCTCCCAGGGAAAAGGTGCCAGGGCAGAAAGCAATTGTGCCTTTTTTAGGGTTAATGGGGCCCCAAAATTGACACCTGAGAGCCCAAGGCTGCAACCTTTTCCCTGGGCGCAAAGCTCGACGGAGCGTTCCACGTGCGGGTCCCACAAAGTGTTATTTTTCAGCCCACAGTTCCAGACCTATGAAGATTCCTCAGAGGGAAAAGGTACCAGGAGAAAAAGCCATTGTGTATTTTGTAATGCTAATTGGGCCCCATCATTGGCACCTGAGAGACCAAGGCTGCCACCTTTTCCCTGGGTGCAAAGCTCGAGGGTGCATACCCTGTGCGGGTCCGGGAAAGGGCCGATTCTCAGCCCAGAATTCCAGACGGAAGTCGATTCCTCTCTGGGAATAGGTGTCAGGACAGAAAGCCATTGTGCCTTTTCTAGGGGTAATAGGGCCCCATCTTTGGCACCTGAGAGCCCAAGGCTTGCACCTTTTCCCTGGGCGCAAATGTCGACGGCGCGTGCCACTTGCAAGTCCGGGAATGTGCCGTTTCTCATCCCAGAATTCCAGGCCAGCGAAGATATCTCCCTGGGAAAAGGTGCCAGGACAGAAAGCGATTGTGCCTTTTCTAGGGTTAATGGGGCCCCAAAATTGGCAGCTGAGAGCCCAAGGCTGCCACCTTTTCCCTGGGCGCAAATCTTGACGGTGCGTGCCACATGCGGGTAAGGGAAAGAGCCGTTTTCAGCCCAGAATTCCAGACCAATGAAGATTCCTCCCAGGGAAAAGGTGCCAGGACAGAAAGCGATTGTTGTTTTTCTAGGGGTAATGGGGCCCCATCATTGGCACCTGAGAGCCCAAGGCTGCCACCTTTTCCCTGGGCGCAAAGCTCGATGGAGCGTTCCACTTGCGGGTCCGGGGTAGTGCCGGTTTTTCAGCCCAGAATTCCAGACGGACGAAAATTCCTCCCAGGGAAAAGGCGCCAGGACAGAAAGCGATTGTTTTTTATCTAGTGTTAACGGAGACCCATTGTTGGCACCTGAGAACCCAAGGCTGCCACCTTTTCCCTGGGCGCAAAGCTAGATGGTGCCTGCCACGTGCAGGTCAGAGAAAATGCTTTCTTCAGCCCAGGATTCCAGACGGATGACGACTCCTCCCAGGGAAAAGGCTCCCAGGACAGAAAGCGATTGTTCCATTTCTAGTGTTAATGGGGGCCCGTCATTGGCATCTGAGAGCCAGACGTTGCCTCCTTTTGCCTGGGCGCAAAGCACGACAGTGCGTGCCACATGCTGGTCCCAGAAAGTGCCATTTTACAGCCCAGAATTCCAGACCAATGAAGACTCCTCCCAGGGAAAAGGTGCCAGGACAGAAAGCCATTGTGCTTTTTGTAAAGGTAATGGGGCCCCATCATTGGCACCTGAGAGCCCAAGACTGCCACCTTTTCCCTGGACGCAAAGCTCGATGGTGCGTTCCACTTGCGGGTCCAGGAAAGTGCCGATTCTCAGACCAGAATTCCAAACCGATGAAGATTCCTCCCTGGGAAAAGGTGCCAGGACAGAAAGCCATTGTGCCTTTTGTAGGGGTAATGGGGCACCATCACTGGCACCTGAGAACCGAAGGCTGCCACCTTTTCCCAGGGCGCAAAGCTCGACGGTGCGTACCTTGTGCGGGTTTGGGGCAGTGCCATTTTTGAAGCCAGATTTCCAGACGGACGAAGATTCCTCCCTGGGAAAAGGTGCCAGGACAGAAAGTAAGTGTTATTTTTCTACTGTTAACGGGGCCCCATCATTGACACCTGAGAGCCCAAGGCTGCCACCTTTTGCTTGGGCGCAAATGTCGACGGTGCGTGCCACTTGCGGGTCCGGGGAAGTGCCATTTTTCAGCCCAGAATTCCAGACGGATGAAAATGCCTCCCAGGGAAAAGGTGCCAGGTTAGAAATCGAATTTTCCTTTTCTCGGGTCAATGGTGCCCCATCTTTGGCACCTGAGAGTTCAAGGCTGCCACCTTTTCCGTGGGCGCAAACATCAACGGCGCGTACCACTTTCTTGTCCGGGAAAGTGCCGTTTTTCAGCCCTCAATTCCAGACGGATGAAGACTCCTCACAGGGAAGAGGCTCCAAGGACAGAAAGCGATTGGTCCATTTCTAGGGTTAATCGGGCCCCAGCATTGGCATCTGAGAGCCCAAGGTTGCCTCCTATACCCTGGGCGCAAAGCTCGACCATGCATGCTACGTGAGGGTCCGGGAAATTGCCGTTTCTCATTCCAGAATTCCAGACCGATGAAGATTCCTCCCTGGGAAAAGGTGTCAGGACAGAAAGCCATTGTGCCTTTTCTAGGGGTAATGGGGCCCCATCTTTGGCACCTGAGAGCCCAAGGCTGCCATCTTTTCCCTGGGCGCAAATGTCGACGGCGCGTGCCACTTGCAAGTCCGGGAATGTGTCGTTTCTCATCCCAGAATTCCAGGCCAGCGAAAATTTCTCCCTGGGAAAAGGTGACAGGACAGAAAGCGCTTGTGCCTTTTCTAGGGTTAATGGGGCCCCAAAATTGGCAGCTGAGAGCCCAGGGCTGCCACCTTTTCCCTGGGCGCAAAGCTCGACGGTGCGTACCTTGTGCGGGTTTGGGGCAGAGCCATTTTTGAACCCAGATTTCCAGACGGACGAAGACGCCTCCCTGGGAAAAGGTGCCAGGACAGAAAGCAAGTGTTATTTTTCTAGTGTTAACGGGGCCCCATCATTGGCACCTGAGAGCCCAAGGCTGCCACCTTTTGCCTGGGCGCAAATGTCGACGGCGCGTGCACTTGCGGGTCCGGGGAAGTGCCATTTTTGAACCCAGAATTCCAGACGGACGAAGACGCCTCCCAGGGAAAAGGTGCCAGGTCAGAAATCGAATTGTCCTTTTCTAGGGTCAATGGTGCCCCATCATTGGCACCTGAGAGTTCAAGGCTGCCACCTTTTCCGTGGGCGCAAACATCAACGGCGCGTACCACTTTCTTGTCCGTGAAAGTGCCGTTTTTCAGCCCTCAATTCCAGACGGATGAAGACTCCTCACAGGGAAGAGGCTCCAAGGACAGAAAGCGATTGGTCCATTTCTAGGGTTAATCGGGCCCCATCATTGGCACCTGAGAGCCCAAGGTTGCCTCCTATACCCTGGGCGCAAAGCTCGACCATGCGTGCTACGTGAGGTTCCGGGAAATTGCCGTTTCTCATTCCAGAATTCCAGACCGATGAAGATTCCTCCCTGGGAAAAGGTGTCAGGACAGAAAGCGATTGTTCCTTTTCTAGGGTTAATGGGGCTCCATCATTGACACCTGAGAGCCCAAGGCTGCAACCTTTTCCCTGAGCGCATAGCTCAACGGTGCGTGCCACTTGCGGGTCCAGGAATGTGCTCTTTCTCATCCCAGAATTCGAGGCCGATGAAGATTTCTCCCAGGGAAAAGGTGCCAGGACAGAAAGCAATTGTGCCTTTTCTAGAGTTAATGGGGCCCGAAAATTGACACCTGAGAGCCCAAGGCTGCCACCTTTTCCCTGGGCGCAAAGCTCGACGGAGCGTTCCACGTGCGGGTCCCAGAAAGTGCCATTTTTCAGCCTACAGTTCCAGACCGATGAATATTCCTCCCAGGGAAAAGGTGCCAGGACAGAAAGCGATTCTTCTTTTTCTAGGGGTAATGGGGCCCCATCATTGGCACCTGAGAGCCCAAGGCTGCCACCTTTTCCCTGGGCGCAAAGCTTGATGGAGCTTTCCACGTGCGGGTCCGGTGAAGTGCCGGGTTTTCAGACGAGAATTCCAGACGGACGAAAATTCCTCCCAGGGAAAAGGTGCCAGGACAGAAAGCGATTGTTTTTTATCTAGTGTTAACGGAGACCCATCGTTGGCACCTGAGAGCCCAAGGCTGCCACCTTTTCCCTGGGCGCAAAGCTAGATGGTGCCTGCCACGTGCAGGTCAGAGGAAGTGCTTTGTTCAGCCCAGGATTCCAGACGGATGACGACTTCTCCCAGGGAAAAGGCTCCCAGGACAGAAAGCGATTGTTCCATTTCTAGTGTTAATGGGGGCCCGTCATTGGCATCTGAGAGCCAGAGGTTGCCTCCTATACCCTGGGCGCAAAGCACGACAGTACGTGCCACGTGCTGGTCCCAGAAAGTGCCATTTTACAGCCCAGAATTCCAGACCAATGAAGACTCCTCCCAGGGAAAAGGTGCCAGGACAGAAAGCCATTGTGTTTTTTGTAAAGGTAATGGGGCCCCATCATTGGCACCTGAGAGCCCAAGACTGCCACCTTTTCCCTGGACGTAAAGCTCGATGGTGCGTTCCACTTGCGGGTCCAGGAAAGTGCCGATTCTCAGACCAGAATTCCAAACCGATGAAGATTCCTCCCTGGGAAAAGGTGCCAGGACAGAAAGCCATTGTGCCTTTTGTAGGGGTAATGGGGCACCATCATTGGCACCTGAGAGCCCAAGGCTGCCCCCTTTTCCCTGGGCGCAATGCTCGACTGTGCGTACCTTGTGGGGGTTTGGGGCAGTGCCATTTTTGAAGCCAGATTTCCAGACGGACGAAGATTCCTCCCTGGGAAAAGGTGCCAGGACAGAAAGCAAGTGTTATTTTTCTAGTGTTAACGGGGCCCCATGATTGGCACCTGAGAGCCCAAGGCTGCCACCTTTTGCCTGGGCGCAAATGTCGACGGCGCGCGCCACTTGCGGGTCCAGGGAAGTGCCATTTTTCAGCCCAGAATTCCAGACGGACGAAGACACCTCCCAGGGAAAAGGTGCCAGGTCAGAAATCGAATTGTCCTTTTCTAGGGTCAATGGTGCCCCATCATTGGCACCTGAGAGTTCAAGGCTGCCACCTTTTCCGTGGGCGCAAACATCAATGGCGCGTACCACTTTCTTGTCCGGGAATGTGCCGTTTTTCAGCCCTCAATTCCAGACGGATGAAGACTCCTCACAGGGAAGAGGTTCCCAGGACAGAAAGCGATTGTTCCATTTCTAGGGTTAATCGGGCTCCATCATTGGCACCTGAGAGCCCAAGGTTGCCTCCTATACCCTGGGCGCAAAGCTCGACCATGCGTGCTACGTGAGGTTCCGGGAAATTGCCGTTTCTCATTCCAGAATTGCAGACCTATGAAGATTCCTCCCTGGGAAAAGGTGTCAGGACAGAAAGCAATTGTGCCTTTTCTAGGGGTAATGGGACCCCATCATTGGCAGCTGAGAGCCCAAGGCTGCCACCTTTTGCCTGGGCACAAAGCTCGAGGGTGCGGTCCACTTGCTGGTCCGGGGAAGTGCCGTTTTTCAGCCCAGAATTCCAGACGGACGAAAATTCCTCCCAGGGAAAAGGTGCCAGGACAGAAAGCAAGTGTTATTTTTCTAGTGTTAACGGGGCCCCATCATTGACACCTGAGAGCCCAAGGCTGCCACCTTTTCCCTGGGTGCAGAGCTAGATGGTTCCTGCCACGTGCAGGTCAGAGAAAGTGCTTTGTTCAGCCCAGAAATCCAGACGGATGACGACTCCTCCCAGGTAAAAGACTCCCAGGACAGAAAGCAATTGTTCCATTTCTAGTGTTAATGGGGGCCCGTCATTGGCATCTGAGAGCCAGAGGTTGCCTCCTATACCCTGGGCGCAAAGCTCGACCATGCGTGCTACGTGAGGGTCCGGGAAATTGCCGTTTCTCATTCCAGAATTCCAGACCGATGAAGATTCCTCCCTGGGAAAAGGTGTCAGGACAGAAAGCGATTGTTCCTTTTCTAGGGTTAATGGGGCTCCATCATTGACACCTGAGAGCCCAAAGCTGCAACCTTTTCCCTGAGCGCAAAGCTCAACGGTGCGTGCCACTTGCGGGTCCAGGAATGTGCTCTTTCTCAACCCAGAATTCGAGGCCGATGAGGATTTCTCCCAGGGAAAAGGTGCCAGGGCAGAAAGCAATTGTGCCTTTTTTAGGGTTAATGGGGCCCCAAAATTGACACCTGAGAGCCCAAGGCTGCCACCTTTTGCCTGGGCGCAAAGCTCGACGGAGCGTTCCACGTGCGGGTCCCACAAAGTGCCATTTTTCAGCCCACAGTTCCAGACCTATGAAGATTCCTCAGAGGGAAAAGGTACCAGGAGAAAAAGCCATTGTGTATTTTGTAATGCTAATTGGGCCCCATCATTGGCACCTGAGAGCCCAAGGCTGCCATCTTTTCCCTGGGTGCAAAGCTCGAGGGTGCATACCCTGTGCGGGTCCGGGAAAGGGCCGTTTTTCAGCCAAGAATTCCAGACGGAAGTCGATTCCTCTCTGGGAAAAGGTGTCAGGACAGAAAGCCATTGTGCCTTTTCTAGGGGTAATAGGGCCCCATCTTTGGCACCTGAGAGCCCAAGGCTGCCACCTTTTCCCTGGGCGCAAATGTCGACGGCGCGTGCCACTTGCAAGTCCGGGAATGTGCCGTTTCTCATCCCAGAATTCCAGGCCAGCGAAGATTTTTCCCTGGGAAAAGGTGCCAGAACAGAAATTGAATTGTCCTTTTCTAGGGTCAATGGTGCCCCATCATTGGCACCTGAGAGTTCAAGGCTGCCACCTTTTCCGTGGGCGCAAACATCCACGGCGCGTACCACTTTCTTGTCCGTGAAAGTGCCGTTTTTCAGCCCTCAATTCCAGACGGATGAAGACTCCTCACAGGGAAGAGGCTCCCAGGACAGAAAGCGATTGTTCCATTTCTAGGGTTAATCGGGCCCCAGCATTGGCACCTGAGAGCCCAAGGTTGCCTCCTATACCCTGGGCGCAAAGCTCGACCATGCGTGCTACGTGAGGGTCCGGGAAATTGCCGTTTCTCATTCCAGAATTCCAGACCGATGAAGATTCCTCCCTCGGAAAACGTGTCAGGACAGAAAGCCATTGTGCCTTTTCTAGGGTTAATGGGGCCCCATCTTTGGCACCTGAGAGCCCAAGGCTGCCACCTTTTCCTTGGGCGCAAATGTCGACGGCGCGTGCCACTTGCAAGTCCGGGAATGTGCCTTTTCTCATCCCAGAATTCCAGGCCAGCGAAGATTTCTCCCTGGGAAAATGTGCCAGGACAGAAAGCGCTTGTGCCTTTTCTAGGGTTAATGGGGCCCCAAAATTGGCAGCTGAGAGCCCAGGGCTGCCACCTTTTCCCTGATCGCAAATCTTGACGGTGCGTGCCACATGCGGGTAAGGGAAAGAGCCGTTTTCAGCCCAGAATTCCAGACCAATGAAGATTCCTCCCAGGGAAAAGGTGCCAGGACAGAAAGCGATTGTTCTTTTTCTAGGGGTAATGGGGCCCCATCATTGGCACCTGAGAGCCCAAGGCTGCCACCTTTTCCCTGGGCGCAAAACTCGATGGAGCGTTCCACGTGCGGGTCCGGGGAAGTGCCGGATTTTCAGCCGAGAATTCCAGACGGACGAAAATTCCTCCCTGGGAAAAGGTGCCAGGACAGAAAGCGATTGTTTTTTATCTAGTGTTAATGGGGACCCATCGTTGGCACCTGAGAACCCAAGGCTGCCACCTTTTCCCAGGGCGCAAAGCTCGATGGTGCCTGCCACGTGCAGGTCAGAGAAAGTGCTTTGTTCAGCCCAGGATTCCAGAAGGATGACGACTCCTCCCAGGGAAAAGGCTCCCAGGACAGAAAGCGGTTCTTCCATTTCTAGTGTTAATGGGGGCCCGTCATTGGCATCTGAGAGCCAGAGGTTGCCTCCTTTTGCCTGGGCGCAAAGCACGACAGTGCGTGCCACGTGCTGGTCCCAGAAAGTGCCATTTTACAGCCCAGAATTCCAGACCAATGAAGACTCCTCCCAGGGGAAAGGTTCCAGGACAGAAAGCCATTGTGCTTTTTGTAAAGGTAATGGGGCCCCATCATTGGCACCTGAGAGCCCAAGACTGCCACCTTTTCCCTGGACGCAAAGCTCGATGGTGCGTTCCACTTGCGGGTCCAGGAAAGTGCCGATTCTCAGACCAGAATTCCAAACCGATGAAGATTCCTCCCTGGGAAAAGGTGTCAGGACAGAAAGCCATTGTGCCTTTTGTAGGGGTAATGGGGCCCCATCATTGGCACCTGAGAGCCCAAGGCTGCCCCCTTTTTTCCTGGGCGCAAAGCTCGACGGTGCGAACCTTGTGCGGGTTTGGGGCAGTGCCATTTTTGAAGCCAGATTTCCAGACGGACGAAGATTCCTCCCTGGGAAAAGGTGCCAGGACAGAAAGCAAGTGTTATTTTTCTAGTGTTAACGGGGCCCCATCATTGGCACCTGAGAGCCCAAGGCTGCCACCTTTTGCCTGGGCGCAAATGTCGACGGCGCGTGCACTTGCGGGTCCGGGGAAGTGCCATTTTTGAACCCAGAATTCCAGACGGACGAAGACGCCTCCCAGGGAAAAGGTGCCAGGTCAGAAATCGAATTGTCCTTTTCTAGGGTCAATGGTGCCCCATCATTGGCACCTGAGAGCCCAAGGCTGCCACCTTTTGCCTGGGCGCAAATGTCGACGGCGCGTGCACTTGCGGGTCCGGGGAAGTGCCATTTTTGAACCCAGAATTCCAGACGGACGAAGACGCCTCCCAGGGAAAAGGTGCCAGGTCAGAAATCGAATTGTCCTTTTCTAGGGTCAATGGTGCCCCATCATTGGCACCTGAGAGTTCAAGGCTGCCACCTTTTCCGTGGGCGCAAACATCAACGGCGCGTACCACTTTCTTGTCCGTGAAAGTGCCGTTTTTCAGCCCTCAATTCCAGACGGATGAAGACTCCTCACAGGGAAGAGGCTCCAAGGACAGAAAGCGATTGGTCCATTTCTAGGGTTAATCGGGCCCCATCATTGGCACCTGAGAGCCCAAGGTTGCCTCCTATACCCTGGGCGCAAAGCTCGACCATGCGTGCTACGTGAGGTTCCGGGAAATTGCCGTTTCTCATTCCAGAATTCCAGACCGATGAAGATTCCTCCCTGGGAAAAGGTGTCAGGACAGAAAGCGATTGTTCCTTTTCTAGGGTTAATGGGGCTCCATCATTGACACCTGAGAGCCGAAGGCTGCAACCTTTTCCCTGAGCGCAAAGCTCAACGGTGTGTGCCACTTGCGGGTCCAGGAATGTGCTGTTTCTCATCCCAGAATTCGAGGCCGATGAAGATTTCTCCCAGGGAAAAGGTGCCAGGACAGAAAGCAATTGTGCCTTTTCTAGAGTTAATGGGGCCCCAAAATTGACACCTGAGAGCCCAAGGCTGCCACCTTTTGCCTGGGCGCAAAGCTCGACGGAGCGTTCCACGTGCGGGTCCCAGAAAGTGCCATTTTTCAGCCTACAGTTCCAGACCGATGAATATTCCTCCCAGGGAAAAGGTGCCAGGAGAGAAATCGATTCTTCTTTTTCTAGGGGTAATGGGGCCCCATCATTGGCACCTGAGAGCCCAAGGCTGCCACCTTTTCACTGGGCGCAAGGCTTGATGGAGCTTTCCACGTGCAGGTCCGGTGAAGTGCCGGGTTTTCAGACGAGAATTCCAGACGGACGATAATTCCTCCCAGGGAAGAGGTGCCAGGACAGATTCGATTGTTTTTTATCTAGTGTTAATGGGGACCCATCGTTGGCACCTGAGAACCCAAGGCTGCCACCTTTTCCCTGGGCACAAAGCTAGATGGTGCCTGCCACGTGCAGGTCAGAGAAAGTGCTTTGTTCATCCCAGGATTCCAGACGGATGACGACTCCTCCCAGGGAAAAGGCTCCCAGGACAGAAAGCGATTGTTCCATTTCTAGTGTTAATGGGGGCCCGTCATTGGCATCTGAGAGCCAGAGGTTGCCTCCTTTTGCCTGGGCGCAAAGCACGACAGTGCGTGCCACGTGCTGGTCCCAGAAAGTGCCATTTTAGAGCCCAGAATTCCAGACCAATGAAGACTCCTCCCAGGGAAAAGGTGCCAGGACAGAAAGCCATTGTGCCTTTTGTAAAGGTAATGGGGCCCCATCATTGGCACCTGAGAGCCCAAGACTGCCACCTTTTCCCTGGACGTAAAGCTCGATGGTGCGTGCCACTTGCGGGTTCACGAAAGTGCCGATTCTCAGACCAGAATTCCAAACCGATGAAGATTCCTCCCTGGGAAAAGGTGCCAGGACAGAAAGCCATTGTGCCTTTTGTAGGGGTAATGGGGCCCCATAATTGGCACCTGAGAGCCCAAGGCTGCCCCCTTTTGCTTGGACGCAAAGCTCGACGGTGTGTACCTTGTGCGGGTTTGGGGCAGTGCCATTTTTAAACCCAGATTTCCAGACGGACGAAGATTTCTCCCTGGGAAAAGGTGCCAGGACAGAAAGCAAGTGTTATTTTTCTAATGTTAACAGGGCCCCATCATTGGCACCTGAGAGCCCAAGGCTGCCACCTTTTCCCTGGGCGCAAAGCTAGATGGTGCCTGCCACATGCAGGTCAGAGAAAGTGCTTTGTTCAGCCCAGGATTCCAGATGGATGACGACTCCTCCCAGGGAAAAGGCTCCCAGGACAGAAAGCGATTGTTCCATTTCTAGTGTTAATGGGGGCCCGTCATTGGCATCTGAGAGCCAGAGGTTGCCTCCTTTTCCCTGGGCGCAAAGCACAACAGCGCGTGCCAGGTGCTGGTCCCAGAAAGTGCCATTTTAGAGCCCAGAATTCCAGACCAATGAAGACTACTCCCAGGGAAAAGGTGCCAGGACAGAAAGCCATTGTGTTTTTTGTAAAGGTAATGGGGCCCAATCATTGGCACCTGAGAGCCCAAGACTGCCACCTTTTCCCTGGACGCAAAGCTCGATGGTGCGTTCCACTTGTGGGTCCAGGAAAGTGCCGATTCTCAGACCAGAATTCCAAACCGATGAAGATTCCTCCCTGGGAAAAGGTGCCAGGACAGAAAGCCATTGTGCCTTTCGTAGGGGTAATGGGGCACCATCATTGGCACCTGAGAGCCCAAGGCTGCCACCTTTTCCCAGGGCGCAAAGCTCGACGGTGCGCACCTTGTGCGGGTTTGGGGCAGTGCCACTTTTGAACACAGATTTCCAGACGGACGAAGATTCCTCTCTGGGAAAAGGTGCCAGGACAGAAAGCAAATGTTATTTTTCTAGTGTTAACGGGGCCCCATCATTGGCACCTGAGAGCCCACGGCTGCCACCTTTTCCCTGGGCGCAAATGTCGACGGCGCGTGCACTTGCGGGTCCGGGGAAGTGCCATTTTTCAGCCCAGAATTCCAGACGGACGAAGACACCTCCCATAGAAAAGGTGCCAGGTCAGAAATCGAATTGTCCTTTTCTAGGGTCAATGGTGCCCCATCATTGGCACCTGAGAGTTCAAGGCTGCCACCTTTTCCGTGGGCGCAAACATCAACGGCACGTACCACTTTCTTGTCCGGGAAAGTGCCGTTTTTCAGCCCTGAATTCCAGACTGATGAAGACTCCTCACAGGGAAGAGACTCCCAGGACAGAAAGCGATTGTTCCATTTCTACGGTTAATTGGGCTCCATCATTGGCACCTGAGAGCCCAAGGTTGCCTCCTATACCCTGGGCGCAAATGTCGACCATGCGTGCTACGTGAGGGTCCGGGAAATTGCCGTTTCTCATTCCAGAATTCCAGACCGATGAAGATTCCTCCCTGGGAAAATGTGTCAGGAGAGAAAGCGATTGTTCCTTTTCTAGGGTTAATGGGGCTCCATCATTGACACCTGAGAGCCGAAGGCTGCAACCTTTTCCCTGAGCGCAAAGCTCGACGGTGCGTGCCACTTGCGGGTCCAGGAATATGCTGTTTCTAATCGCAGAATTCCAGGCCGATGAAGATTTCTCCCTGGGAAAAGGTGCCAGGACAGAAAGCAATTGTGCCTTTTCTAGGGTTAATGGGGCCCCAAAATTGACACCTGAGAGCCCAAGGCT
The DNA here is from genome assembly GCF_047495875.1 of Pithys albifrons albifrons. Lineage (NCBI taxonomy): Eukaryota > Metazoa > Chordata > Aves > Passeriformes > Thamnophilidae > Pithys > Pithys albifrons. Next base: position 7,679,442 of record NC_092482.1, read on the forward strand.
GCCCCCTTTTCCCTGGGCGCAAACTCGACGGAGCATTCCACGTGCAGGTCCAGGAAAGTGTCGATTCTCAGACCAGAATTCCAGACCTATGAGGATTCCTCAAAGGGAAAAGGTACCAGGAGACAAAGCCATTGTGTATTTTGTAATGCTAATTGGGCCCCATCATTGGCACCTGAGAGCCCAAGGCTGCCACCTTTTCCCTGGACGCAAAGCTCGATGGTGCGTTCCACTTGCGGGTCCAGGAAAGTGCCGATTCTCAGACCAGAATTCCAAACCGATGAAGATTCCTCCCTGGGAAAAGGTGCCAGGAAAGAAAGCCATTGTTCTTTTTCTAGGGGTAATGGGGCCCCATCATTGGCACCTGAGAGCCCAAGGCTGCCACCTTTTCCCTGGGCGCAAATGTCGACGGCGCGTGCCACTTGCAAGTCCGGGAATGTGCCTTTTCCCATCCCAGAATTGCAGGCCAGCGAAGATTTCTTCCTGGGAAAAGGTGCCAGGACAGAAAACTATTTTCGCCTTTTCTAGGGTTAAGGGGGCCCCAAAATTGGCAGCTGAGAGCCCAGGGCTGCCACCTTTTCCCTGGGCGTAAATCTCGACGGTGCGTGCCACATGCGGGTAAGGGAAAGAGCCGTTTTCAGCCCAGAAGTCCAGACCAATGAAGATTCCTCCCAGGGAAAAGGTGCCAGGAGAGAAAGCAATTGTGCCTTTTCTAGGGTTAATGGGGCCCCATCTTTGGCACCTGAGAGCCCAGGGCTGCCACCTTTTCCCTGGGCGCAAAGCTCTGCGGCGCGTGCCACTTGCAAGTCCGGGAATGTGCCGTTTCTCATCCCAGAATTTCAGGCCAGCGAAGATTTCTCCCTGGGAAAAGGTGTCAGGACAGAAAGCAATTGTGCCTTTTCTAGGGTTAATGGGGCCCCAAAATTGGCACAGAATTCAGCCCAGAATTCCAGACGGACGAAAATTCCTCCCAGGGAAAAGGTGCCAGGACAGAAAGCGATTGTTTTTTATCTAGTGTTAACGGGGACCCATCGTTGGCACCTGAGAGCCCAGGGCTGCCACCTTTTCCCTGGGCGCAAAGCTCTGCGGCGCGTGCCACTTGCAAGTCCGGGAATGTGCCGTTTCTCATCCCAGAATTTCAGGCCAGCGAAGATTTCTCCCTGGGAAAAGGTGTCAGGACAGAAAGCAATTGTGCCTTTTCTAGGGTTAATGGGGCCCCAAAATTGGCACAGAATTCAGCCCAGAATTCCAGACGGACGAAAATTCCTCCCAGGGAAAAGGTGCCAGGACAGAAAGCGATTGTTTTTTATTTAGTGTTAACGGGGACCCATCGTTGGCACCTGAGAGCCCACGGCTGCCACCTTTTCCCTGGGCGCAAAGCTAGATGGTGCCTGCCACGTGCAGGTCAGAGAAAGTGCTTTGTTCAGCCCAGGATTCCAGACGGATGACGACTCCTCCCAGGGAAAAGGCTCCCAGGACAGAAAGCGATTGTTCCATTTCTAGTGTTAATGGGGGCCCGTCATTGGCATCTGAGAGCCAGAGGTTGCCTCCTTTTGCCTGGGCGCAAAGCACGACAGCGCGTGCCACGTGCTCGTCCCAGAAAGTGCCATTTTACAGCCCAGAATTCCAGACCAATGAAGACTCCTCCCAGGGAAAAGGTGCCAGGACAGAAAGCCATTGTGCTTTTTGTAAAGGTAATGGGGCCCCATCATTGGCACCTGAGAGCCCAAGATTGCCACCTTTTCCCTGGACGCAAAGCTCGATGGTGCGTTCCACTTGCGGGTCCAGGAAAGTGCCGATTCTCAGACCAGAATTCCAAACCGATGAAGATTCCTCCCTGGGAAAAGGTGCCAGGACAGAAAGCCATTGTGCCTTTTGTAGGGGTAATGGGGCCCCATCATTGGCACCTGAGAGCCCAAGGCTGCTACCTTTTGCCTGGGCGCAAATGTCGACGGCGCGTGCCACTTGCGGGTCCGGGGAAGTGCTATTTTTCAGCCCAGAATTCCAGACGGACGAAGACACCTCCCAGGGAAAAGGTGCCAGGTCAGAAATCGAATTGTCCTTTTCTAGGGTCAATGGTGCCCCATCATTGGCACCTGAGAGTTCAAGGCTGCCACCTTTTCCGTGGGCGCAAACCTCAACGGCACGTACCACTTTCTTGTCCGGGAAAGTGCCGTTTTTCAGCCCTGAATTCCAGACTGATGAAAACTCCTCACAGGGAAGAGACTCCCAGGACAGAAAGCGATTGTTCCATTTCTAGGGTTAATTGGGCTCCATCATTGGCACCTGAGAGCCCAAGGTTGCCTCCTATACCCTGGGCGCAAAGCTCGACCATGCGTGCTACGCGAGGGTCCGGGAAATTGCCGTTTCTCATTCCAGAATTCCAGACCGATGAAGATTCCTCCCTGGGAAAAGGTGCCAGGACAGAAAGCCATTGTGCCTTTGCTAGGGGTAATGGGGCACCATCATTGGCACCTGAGAGCCCAAGGCTGCAACCTTTTCCCTGAGCGCAATGCTCGACGGTGCGTGCCACTTACGGGTCAAGGAATGTGCTGTTTCTCATCCCAGAATTCCAGGCCGATGAAGATTTCTCCCAGGGAAAAGGTGCCAGGGAAGAAAGCAATTGTGCCTTTTCTAGGGTTAATGGGGCTCCATCATTGACACCTGAGAGCAGAAGGCTGCAACCTTTTCCCTTAGCGCAAAGCTCGACGGTGCATGCCACTTGCGGGTCCAGGAATGTGCTGTTTCTCATCGCAGAATTCGAGGTCAATGAAGATTTCTCCCTGGGAAAAGGTGCCAGGACAGAAAGGAATTGTGCCTTTTCTAGGGTTAATGGGGCCCCATCTTTGGCACCTGAGAGCCCAAGGCTGCCACCTTTTCCCTGGGCGCAAAGCTCTGCGGCGCGTGCCAATTGCAGGTCCGGGAATGTGCCGTTTCTCATCCCAGAATTTCAGGCCAGCGAAGATTTCTCCCAGGGAAAAGGTGTCAGGACAGTATGCAATTGTGGCTTTTCTAGCGTTAATGGGGCCTCAAAATTGGCACCTGAGAGCCCAGGTCTGCCACCTTTTCCCTGGGCGCAATGCTCGACGGTGCGTTCCACTTGTGGGTCCGGGGAAGTGCCGTTTTTCAGCCCAGAATTCCAGACGGACGAAAATTCCTCCCTGGGAAAAGGTGCCAGGACAGAAAGCGATTGTTTTTTATCTAGTGTTAACGGGGACCCATCATTGGCACCTGAGAGCCCAAGGCTGCCACCTTTTCGCTGGGCGCAAAGCTATATGGTGCCTGCCACGTGCAGGTCAGAGAAAGTGCTTTCTTCAGCTCGGAATTCCAGACGGATGACGACTCCTCCCAGGGAAAAGGCTCCCAAGACAGAAAGCGATTGTTCCATTTCTAGTGTTAATGGGGGCCCGTCATTGGCATCTGAGAGCCAGAGGTTGCCTCCTTTTCCCTGGGGGCAGAGCTCGACAGTGCGTGCCAGGTGCTGGTCCCAGAAAGTGCCATTTTACAGCCCAGAATTCAAGGCCAATGAAGACTCCTCCCAGGGGAAAGGTGCCAGGACAGAAAGCCATTGTGCCTTTTGTAAAGGTAATGGGGCCCCATCATTGGCACCTGAGAGCCCAAGACTGCCACCTTTTCCCTGGATGCAAAGCTCGATGGTGCGTTCCACTTGTGGGTCCAGGAAAGTGCCGATTCTCAGACCAGAATTCCAAACCGATGAAGATTCCTCCCTGGGAAAAGGTGCCAGGACAGAAAGCCATTGTGCCTTTTGTAGGGGTAATGGGGCACCATCATTGGCACCTGAGAGCCCAAGGCTGCCACCTTTTCCCTGGGAGCAAAGCTCGACGGTGTGTACATTCTGCGTGTTTGGGGCAGTGCCATTTCTGAACCCAGATTTCCAGATGAACAAAGATTCCTCCCTGGGAAAAGTGCCAGGACAGAAAGCAAGTGTTATTTTTCTAGTGTTAACGGGGCCCCATCATTGGCACCTGAGAGCCCAAGGCTGCCACCTTTTGCCTTGGCGCAAATGTCTACGGCGCGTGACACTTGCGGGTTCGGGGAAGTGCCATTATTCATCCCAGAATTCCAGACGGGCGAAGATACCTCCCAGGGAAAATGTACCAGGTCAGAAATCGAATTGTCCTTTTCTAGGGTCAATGGTGCCTCATCATTGGCACCTGAGAGTTCAAGGCTGCCACCTTTTCCGTGGGCGCAAACATCAACGGCGCGTACCACTTTCTTGTCCGGGAATGTGCCGTTTTTCAGCCCTCATTTCCAGATGGATGAAGACTCCTCACAGGGAAGAGGCTCCCAGAACAGAAAGCGATTGTTCCATTTCTAGAGTTAATCGGGCCCCATTATTGGCACCTGAGAGCCCAGGGTTGACTCCTATACCCTGCGGGCAAAGCTCGACCATGCGTGCTACGTGAGGGTCCGGGAAAATGCCGTTTCTCATCCCAGAATTCAAGACCGATGAAGATTCCTCCCTTGGAAAAGGTGCCAGGACAGAAAGCCATTGTGTCTTTTCTAGGGCTTATGGGACCCCATCTTTGGCACCTGAGAGCCCAAGGCTGCCACGTTTAGCCTGGGCACAAAGCTCGGCGGCGCGTGCCTCTTGCAAGTCCGGGAATGTGCCGTTTCTCATCCCAGAATTCCAGGTCAGCGAAGATTTCTCCCTGAGAGAAAGTGCCAGGACAGAAAGCGATTGTGCCTTTTCTAGGGTTAATGGGGCCCCATCATTGGCACCTGAGAGCCCAGGGCTGCCACCTTTTCCCTGGGCACAAAGCTAGACTGTGCGTTACACTTGCGGGTCCGGGGACGTGCCATTTTTCAGCCCAGAATTCCAGACGGACGAAAATTCCTCCCAGGGAAAAGGTGCCAGGACAGAAAGCGATTGTTATTTATCTAGTGTTAACGGGGACCCATCATTGGCACCTGAGAGCCCAAGGCTGCCACCTTTTCCCTGGGCACAAAGCTAGATGGTGCCTGCCACGTGCAGGTCAGAGAAAGTGCTTTGTTCAGCCCGGAATTCCAGACGGATGACGACTCCTCCCAGGTAAAAGGCTCCCAGGACAGAAAGCGGTTCTTCCATTTCTAGTGTTAATGGGGGCCCGTCATTGGCATCTGAGAGCCAAAGGTTGCCTCCTTTTCCCTGGGCGCAAAGCACGACAGTGCGTGCCACGTGCTCGTCCCAGAAAGTGCCATTTTACAGCCCAGAATTCCAGACGAATTAAGACTCCTCCAAGTGGAAAGGTGCCAGGACAGAAAGCCATTGTGCTTTTTGTAAAGGTAATGGGGTCCCATCATTGGCACCTGAGAGCCCAAGACTGCCACCTTTTCCCTGGACGCAAAGCTCGATGGTGCGTTCCACTTGCGGGTCCAGGAAAGTGCCGATTCTCAGACCAGAATTCCACACCGATGAAGATTCCTCCCTGGGAAAAGGTGCCAGGACAGAAAGCCATTGTGCCTTTTGTAGGGGTAATGGGGCACCATCATTGGCAGCTGAGAGCCCAAGGCTGTCCCCTTTTCCCTGGGCGCAAAGCTCGACGGTGTGTACCTTGTGCGTGTTTGTGGCAGTGCCATTTTTGAACCCAGATTTCCAGACGGACGAAGATTCCTCCCTGGGACAAGGTGTCAGGACAGAAAGCGATTGGGCCTTTTCTAGGGGTAATGGGGCCCCAAAATTGACACCTGAGAGCATAAGACTGCCATCTTTTCCCTGGGCGAAAATGTTGACGGCGCATGCCACTTGCAAGTCCGGGAATGTGCCGTTTCTCATCCCAGAATTCCAGTCCAGCGAAGATTTCTCCCTGGGATAAGGTGCCAGGACAGAAAGCGATTGTGCCTTTTCTAGGGTCAATGGTGCCCCATCATTGGCACCTGAGAGTTCAAGGCTGCCACCTTTTCCGTGGGCACAATCATCAACGGCGCGTACCACTTTCTTGTCCGGGAGCGTGCCGTTTTTCAGCCCTCAATTCCAGACGGATGAAGACTCCTCACAGGGAAGAGGCTCCCAGGACAGAAAGCGATTGTTCCATTTCTAGGCTTAATCGGGCCCCATCATTGGCACCTGAGAGCCCAAGGTTGCCTCATATACCCTGGGCGCAAAGCTCGACCATGCATGCTACGTGAGGTTCCGGGAAATTGCCGTTTCTCATTCCAGAATTCCAGACCGATGAAGATTCCTCCCTGGGAAAAGGTGTCAGGACAGAAAGCGATTGTTCCTTTTATAGGGTTAATGGGGCTACATCATTGACACCTGAGAGCTGAAGGCTGCAACCTTTTCCCTGAGCGCAAAGCTCAACGGTGCGTGCCACTTGCGGGTCCAGGAATGTGCTGTTTCTCATCCCAGAATTCGAGGCTGATGAAGATTTCTCCCAGGGAAAAGGTGCCAGGGCAGAAAGCAATTGTGCCTTTTCTAGGGTTAATGGGGCCCCAAAATTGACATCTGAGAGCCCAAGGCTGCCACCTTTTGCCTGGGCGCAAAGCTCGACGGAGCGTTCCACGTGCGGGTCCGGGAAAGTGCCATTTTTCAGCCCAGAATTCCAGACCTATGAAGATTCCTCAGAGGGAAAAGGTACCAGGAGACAAAGTCATTGTGTATTTTGTAATGCTAATTGGGCCCCATCATTGGCACCTGAGAGCCCAAGGCTGCCACCTTTTCCCTGGGTGCAAAGCTCGAGGGTGCATACCCTGTGCGGGTCCGGGAAAGGGCCATTTTTCAGCCCAGAATTCCAGACTGAAGTCGATTCCTCTCTGGGAAAAGGTGTCAGGACAGAAAGCCATTGTGCCTTTTCTAGGGGTAATGGGGCCCCATCTTTGGCACCTGAGAGCCCACGGCTGCCACCTTTTCCCTGGGCGCAAATGTCGAAGGCGCGTGCCACTTGCAAGTCCGGGAATGTGCCGTTTCTCATCCCAGAATTGCAGGCCAGCGAAGATTTATCCCAGGGAAAAGGTGCCAGGACAGAAAGCGATTGTTATTTATCTAGTGTTAACGGGGACCCATAGTTGGCACCTGAGAGCCCAAGGCTGCCACCTTTTCCCTGGGCGAAAATCTTGACGGTGCGTACCACATGCGGGTAAGGGAAAGAGCCGTTTTCAGCCCAGAATTCCAGACCAATGAAGATTCCTCCCAGGGAAAAGGTGCCAGGACAGAAAGCAATTGTTCTTTTTCTAGGGGTAATGAGGCCCAATCATTGGCACCTGAGAGCCCAAGGCTGCCACCTTTTCCCTGGGCGGAAAGCTAGATGGTGCCTGCCACGTGCAGGTCAGAGAAAGTGCTTTGTTCAGCCCAGAATTCCAGACAGATAACTACTCCTCCCAGGGAAAGGCTCCCAGGACAGAAAGCGATTGTTCCATTTCTAGTGTTAATGGGGGCCCGTCATTGGCATCTGAGAGCCAGAGGTTGCCTTTTTTTCCCTGGGTGCAAAGCATGACAGTGCGTGCCACGTGCTGGTCCCAGAAAGTGCCATTTTACAGCCCAGAATTCCAGACCAATGAAGACTCCTCCCAGGGAAAAGGTGCCAAGACAGAAAGCCAATGTGCTTTTTGTAAAGGTAATGGGGCCCCATCATTGGCACCTGAGAGCCCAAGACTGCCACCTTTTCCCTGGACGCAAAGCTCGATGGTGCGTTCCACTTGCGGGTCCAGGAAAGTGCCGATTATCAGACCAGAATTCCAAACCGATGAAGATTCCTCCCTGGGAAAAGGTGCCAGGACAGAAAGCCATTGCGCCTTTTGTAGGGGTAATTGGGCACCATCATTGGCAGCTGAGAGCCCAAGGCTGCCCTCTTTTCCCTGGGTGCAAAGCTCGACGGTGTGTACCTTGTGCGGGTTTGGGGCAGTGCGGTTTTTCAGCCCAGATTTCCAGACGGACGAAGATTCCTCCCTGGGAAAAGGTGCCAGGACAGAAAGCAAGTGTTATTTTTCTAGTGTTAACGGGGCCCCATCATTGGCACCTGAGAGCCCAAGACTGCCACCTTTTCCCTGGGCGCAAAGCTAGATGGTGCCTGCCACGTGCAGGTCAGAGAAAGACCTTTGTTCAGCCCAGGATTCCAGACGGCTGACGACTCCTCCCAGGGAAACGGCTCCCAGGACAGAAAGCGATTGTTCCATTTCTAGTGTTAATGGGGGCCCGTCATTGGCATCTGAGAGACAGAGGTTGCCTCCTTTTGCCTGGGCGCAAAGCACGACAGTGCGTGCCACGTGCTGGTCCCAGAAAGTGCCATTTTACAGCCCAGAATTCCAGACCAATGAAGACTCCTCCCAGGGAAAAGGTGCCAGGACAGAAAGCCATTGTGTTTTTTGTAAAGGTAATGGGGCCCCATCATTGGCACCTGAGAGCCCAAGACTGCCACCTTTTCCCTGGATGCAAAGCTCGATGGTGCGTTCCACTTGCGGGTCCAGGAAAGTGCCGATTCTCAGCCCAGAATTCCAAACCGATGAAGATTCCTCCCTGGGAAAAGGTGCCAGGACAGAAAGCCATTGTGCCTTTTGTAGGGGTAATGGGGCACCATCATTGGCACCTGAGAGCCCAAGGCTGCCCCCTTTTCCCTGGGCGCAAAGCTCGACCGTGTGTACCTTGTGCGGGTTTGGGGCAGTGCCATTTTTGAACCCAGATTTCCAGACGGACGAAGATTCCTCCCTGGGAAAAGGTGCCAAGACAGAAAGCAAGTGTTATTTATCTAGTGTTAACGTGGCCCCATCATTGGCACCTGAGAGCCCAAGGCTGCCACCTTTTCCCTGGGCGCAAAGCTAGATGGTGCCTGCCACTTGCAGGTCAGAGAAAGACCTTTGTTCAGCCCAGGATTCCAGACTGCTGACGATTCCTCCCAGGGAAAGGGCTCCCAGGACAGAAAGCGATTGTTCCATTTCTAGGGTTAATCCGGCCCCATCATTGACACCTGAGAGCCCAACGTTGCCTCCTATACCCTGGGAGCAAAGCTCGACCATGCCTGCTACGTGAGGGACCGGGAAATTGCCGTTTCTCATTCCAGAATTCCAGACCGATGAAGATTCCTCCCTGGGAAAAGGTGTCAGGACAGAAAGCAATTGATCCATTTCTAGGGTTAATGGGGCTCCATCATTGACACCTGAGCGCCCAAGGCTGCAATCTTTTCCCTGAGCGCAATGCTCGACGGTGCATGCCACTTGCGGGTCCAGGAACGTGCTGTTTCTCATCCCAGAATTCCAGGCCGATGAAGATTTCTCCCTGGGTAAAGGTGCCAGGACAGAAAGCAATTGTGCCTTTTCTAGGGTTAATGGGGCCCCATCTTTGGCACCTGAGAGCCCAAGGCGGCCACCTTTTCCCTGGGCGCAAAACTCTGCGGCGCGTGCCACTTGAAAGTCCGTGAATGTGCCGTTTCTCATCCCAGAATTTCAGGCCAGCGAAGATTTCTCCCTGGGAAAAGGTGTCAGGACAGAAACCCATTGTGACTTTTCTAGGGTTAATGGGGCCCCAAAATTGGCACCTGAGAGCCCAGGTCTGCCACCTTTTTCCTGGGCGCAATGCTCGACGGTGCGTTGCACTTGCGGGTCCGGGGAAGTGCCATTTTTCAGCCCAGACTTCCAGATTGACGAAAATTCCTCCCAGTGAAAAGGTGCCAGGACAGAAAGCGATTGTTTTTTATCTAGTGTTAACGGGGCCCCATCATTGGCACCTGAGAGCCCAAGGCTGCCACCTTTTCCCTGGGTGCAAAGCTATATGGTGCCTGCCACGTGCAGGTCAGAGAAAGTGCTTTCTTCAGCCCGGAATTCCAGACGGATGACGACTCCTCCCAGGGAAAAGGCTCCCAGGACAGAAAGCGATTGTTCCATTTCTAGTGTTAATGGGGGCCCGTCATTGGCATCTGAGAGTCAGAGGTTGCCTCCTTTTGCCTGGGCGCAAAGCTCGACAATGCGTGCCACGTGCTAGCACCAGAAAGTGCCATTTTAGAGCCCAGAATTCCAGACCAATGAAGACTCCTCCCAGGGAAAAGGTGCCAGGACAGAAAGCCATTGTGCCTTTTGTAAAGGTAATGAGGCCCCATCATTGGCACCTGAGAGCCCAAGACTGCCACCTTTTCCCTGGACGCAAAGCTCGATGGTGCGTTCCACTTGCGGGTCCGGGAAAGTGCCGATTCTCAGACCAGAATTCCAAACCGATGAAGATTCCTCCCTGGGAAAAGGTGCCAGGACAGAAAGCCATTGTGCCTTTTGTAGGGGTAATGGGGCACCATCATTGGCACCTGAGAGCCCAAGGCGGCCCCCTTTTCCCTGGGCACAAAGCTCGATGGTGTGTACCTTGTGCGGGTTTGGGGCAGTGCCATTTTTGAACCCAGATTTCCAGACGAAAAAAGATTCCTCCCAGGGAAAAGTGCCAGGACAGAAAGCAAGTGTTATTTTTTTAGTGTTAACGTGGCCCCATCATTGGCACCTGAGAGCCCAAGGCTGCCACCTTTTGCCTGGGCACAAAGCTCGACGGTGCGTTCCACTTGCGGGTCCGGGGAAGTGCCGTTTTTCAGCCCAGAATTCCAGATGGACGAAAATTCCTCCCAGGGAAAAGGTGCCAGGACAGAAAGCGATTGTTATATTTCTAGTGTTACTGGGGACCCATCATTGGCACCTGAGAGCCCAAGGTTGCCCATGCGTACTACGTGAGGGTCCGGGAAATTGCGGTTCTCATTCCAGAATTCCAGACCGATGAAGATTCCTCCCTGGGAAAAGGTGCCAGGACAGGAATCGATTTCTCCTTTTCTAGGAGTAATGGGGACCCATCATTGGCACGTGAGAGCCGAAGGCTGCAACCTTTTCCCTGAGCGCAAAGCTCGACGATGCGTGCCACTTGCGGGTCCAGGAACGTGCTGTTTCTCATCCCAGAATTCGAGGCCGATGAAGATTTCTCCCAGGGAAAAGGTGTCAGGACAGAAAGCAATTGTGCCTTTTCTAGGGTTAATGGGGCCCCAAAATTGACACCTGAGAGCCCAAGGCTGCCACCTTTTCCCTGGGCGCAAAGCTCGACGGAGCGTTCCACGTGCGGGTCCGGGAAAGTGCCATTTTTCCGCCCAGAATTCCAGACCTATGAAGATTCCTCCGAGGGAAAAGGTACCAGGAGACAACGCCATGGTGTATTTAGTAATGCTAATTGGGCCCCATCATTGGCACCTGAGAGCCCAAGGCTGCCACCTTTTCCCTGGGTGCATAGCTCGACGGTGCATACCCTGTGCAGGTCCGGGAAAGGGCCATTTTTCAGCCCAGAATTCCAGATGGAAGTCGATTCCTCTCTGGGAAAAAGGTGTCAGGACAGAAAGCCATTGTGCCTTTTCTAGGGGTAATGGGGCACCATCTCTGGCATTTGAGAGCCCAAGGCTGCCACCTTTTCCCTGGGCGCAAATGTCGATGGCGCGTGCCACTTGCAAGGCCGGGAATGTGCTGTTTCTCATCCCAGAATTCCAGGCCAGCGAAGATTTCTCCCGGGGAAAAGCTGCCAGGACGGAAAGCGATTGTGCCTTTTCTAGGGTTAATGGGGCCCCAAAATTGGCAGCTGAGAGCCCCGGGCTGCCACCTTTTGCCTGGACGCATAGCTCGACGGTGCGTTCCACTTGCAGGTCCGGGGAAGTGCCATTTTTCAGCCCAGAATTCCAGACGGACGAAAATTCCTCCCAGGGAAAAGGTGCCAGGACAGAAAGCGATTGTTATTTATCTAGTGTTAACGGGGACCCATCATTGGCACCTGAGAGCCCAAGACTGCCACCTTTTCCCTGGGCGCAAAGCTAGATGGTGCCTGCCACGTGCAGGTCAGAGAAAGTGCTTTGTTCAGCCCAGGATTCCAGACAGATGACGACTCCCCCCAGGGAAAATGCTCCCAGGACAGAAAGCGATTGTTCCATTTCTAGTGTTAATGGGGGCCCGTCATTGGCATCTGAGAGCCCAAGGTTGCCTCCTTTTCCCTGGGCACAAAGCTCGACGGTGTGTACCTTGTGCGTGTTTGCGGCAGTACCATTTTTGAACCCAGATTTCCAGACGGACGAAGATTCCTCCCTGGGACAAGGTGTCAGGACAGAAAGCAATTGGGCCTTTTCTAGGGGTAATGGGGCCCCAAAATTGACACCTGAGAGCCTAAGACTGCCATCTTTTCCCTGGGCACAAATGTCGACGGCGCGTGCCACTTGCAAGTCCGGGAATGTGTCGTTTCTCATCCCAGAATTCCAGGCCAGTGAAGATTTCTCCCTGGGAAAAGGTGCCAGGACGGAAAGCGATTCTGCCTTTTCTAGGGTTAATGGGGCCCCAAAATTGGCAGCTGAGAGCCCAGGGCTGCCACCTTTTCCCTGGGCGCAAAGCTCGACGGTGCGTGCCACATGCGGGTAAGGGAAAGAGCCGTTTTCAGCCCAGAACTCCAGACCGACGAAGATTCCTCCCAGGGAAAAGGTGCCAGGACAGGAATCGGTTTCTCCTTTTCTAAGATTAATGGGACCCCATCATTGGCAGCTGAGAGCCCAAGGCTGCCACCTTTTCCCTGGGCGCAAATGTCGACGGCGCGTGCCACTTGCGGGTCCGGGGAAGTGCCATTTTTCAGCCCAGAATTCCAGACATACGAAGATACCTCCCAGGGAAAAGGTGCCAGGTCAGAAAACGAATTGTCCTTTTCTAGGGTCAATGGTGCCCCATCATTGGCACCTGAGAGTTCAAGGCTGCCACCTTTTCCGTGGGCGCAAACATCAACGGCACGTACCACTTTCTTGTCCGTGAAAGTGCCGTTTTTCAACCCTCAATTCCAGACGGATGAAGACTCCTCACAGGGAAGAGGCTCCCAGGACAGAAAGCGATTGTTCCATTTCTAGGGTTAATCGGGCCCCATCATTGGCACCTGAGAGCCCAAGGTTGCCTCCTATACCCTGGGCGCAAAGCTCGACCATGTGTACTACGTGAGGGTCCGGGAAATTGCCGTTTCTCTTTCCAGAATTCCAGACCGATGAAGATTCCTCCCTGGGAAAAGGTGCCAGCGCAGGAATCGATTTCTCCTTTTCTAGGAGTAATGGGGACACATCATTGGCACCTGAAAGCCGACGGCTGCAACCTTTTCCCTGAGCGCAAAGCTCGACGGTGCATGCCACTTGCGGTCCAGGAATGTGCTCTTTCTCATCCCAGAATTCGAGGCTGATGAAGATTTCTCCCAGGGAAAAGGTGCCAGGACAGAAAGCAATTGTGTCTTTTCTAGGGTTAATGGGGCCCCAAAATTGACACCTGAGAGCCCAAGGCTGCCACCTTTTCCCTGGGCGCAAAGCTCGACGGAGAGTTCCTCGTGCGGGTTCGGGAAAGTGCCATTTTTCAGCCCAGAATTCCAGACCTATGAAGATTCCTCAGAGGGAAAAGGTACCAGGAGACAAAGCCATTGTGTATTTTGTAATGCTAATTGGGCCCCATCATTGGCACCTGAGAGCCCAAGGCTGCCACCTTTTCCCTGGGTGCAAAGCTCGACGGTGCATACCCTGTGCGGGTCCGGGAAATTGTGCCTTTTGTAGGGGTAATGGGGCCCCATCATTGGCACTTGAGGTGAAAAATGGCACTTCCCCGGACCCGCAAGTGGCACACGCCGTCGACATTTGTGCCCAGGCAAAAGGTAGCAGCCTTGGCCTCTCAGGTGCCAATGATGGGGCCCCGTTAACACTAGAAAAATAACACTTGCTTTCTGTCCTGGCACCTTTTCCCTGGAAGGAATCTTCGTCCGTCTGGAAATCTGGGTTTAAAAATGGCACTGCCCCAAACCCGCACAAGGTACACACCGTCGAGCTTTGCGCCCAGGGAAAAGGGGGCAGCCTTGGGCTCTCAGGTGCCAATGATGGTGCCCCATTACCCCTACAAAAGGCACAATGGCTTTCTGTCCTGGCACCTTTTCCCAGGGAGGAATCTTCATCGGTTTGGAATTCTGGTCTGAGAATCGGCACTTTCCTGGACCCGCAAGTGGAACGCACCACCGAGCTTTGCGTCCAGGGAAAAGGTGGCAGTCTTGGGCTCTCAGATGCCAATGATGGGGCCCCATTACCCCTAGAAAAGGCACAATGGCTTTCTGTCCTGACACCTTTTCCCAGAGAGGAATCGACTTCCCTCTGGAATTCTGGGCTGAAAAACGGCCCTTTCCCAAACCCGCACAGGCTATGCACCGTCAAGCTTTGCACCCAAGGAAAAGGTGGCAGCCTTGGGCTCTCAGGTGCCAATGATGGGGCCCAATTAGCATTACAAAATACACAATGGCTTTCTCTCCTGGTACCTTTTCCCTCTGAGCAATCTTCATAGGTCTGGAATTCTGGGCTGAAAAATCTCACTTTCCGGAACCCGCAAGTGGAACGCTCCGTCGAGCTATGCGCTCAGGGAAAAGGTGGCAGCCTTGGGCTCTCAGGTGTCAATTTTGGGGCCCCATTAACCCTAGAAAAGGCACAATTGCTTTCTGTCCTGGCACCTTTTCCCTGGGAGAAATCTTCATCGGCCTGGAATTCTGGGATGAGAAACAGCACATTCCTGGACCCGCAAGTGGCACGCGCTGTTGAGCTTTCCGCTCAGGGAAAAGGTTGCAGCCTTGGGCTCTCAGGTGTCAATGATGGAGCCCCATTAACCCTAGAAAAGGAGCAATCGCTTTCTGTCCTGACACCTTTTCCCAGGGAGGAATCTTCATCGGTCTGGAATTCTGGAATGAGAAACGGCAATTTCCTGGACCCTCAGGTAGCACGCATGGTCGAGCTTTGTGCCCAGGGTATAGGAGGCAACCTTGGGCTCTCAGGTGCCAATGATGGGGCCCAATTAACCCTAGAAATGGAACAATCACTTTCTGTCCTGGGAGCCTCTTCCCTGTGAGGAGTCATCATCCATCTGGAATTGAGGGCTGAAAAACGGCACTTTCCCGGACAAAAAAGTGGTACGCGCCGTTGATGTTTGCACCCACGGAAAAGGTGGCAGCCTTGAACTCTCAGGTGCCAATAATGGGGCACCATTGACCCTAGAAAAGGACAATGCGATTTCTGACCTGGCACCTTTTCCCTGGGAGGTGTCTTCGTCCGTCTGGAATTCTGGGCTGAAAAATGGCACTTCCCCGGACCCGCAAGTGGCACACGCCGCCGACATTTGTGCCCAGGCAAAAGGTAGCAGCCTTGGGCTCTCAGGTGTCAATGATGGGGCCCCGTTAACACTTGCTTTCTGTCCTGGCACATTTTCCCAGGGAGGAATCTTCGTCCGTCTGGAAATCTGGGTTCAAAAATGGCACTGCCCCAAACCCGCACAAGGTACACACCGTCGAGCTTTGCGCCCTGGGAAAAGGGGGCAGCCTTGGGCTCTCAGGTGCCAATGATGGTGCCCCATTACCCCTACAAAAGGCACAATGGCTTTCTGTCCTGGCACCTTTTCCCAGGGAGGAATCTTCATCGGTTTGGAATTCTGGTCTGAGAATCGGCACTTTCCTGGACCCGCAAGTGGAACGCACCATCGAGCTTTGCGTCCAGGGAAAAGGTGGCAGTCTTGGGCTCTCAGGTGCCAATGATGAGGCCCCATTACCTTTACAAAAAGCACAATGGCTTTCTGTCCTGGCACTTTTTCCCTGGGAGGAGTCTTCATTGGTCTGGAATTCTGGGCTGTAAAATGGCACTTTCTGGGACCAGCACGTTGCACGCACTGTCGTGCTTTGCGCCCAGGGAAAAGGAGGCAACCTCTGGCTCTCAGATGCCAATGACGGGCCCCCATTAACACTAGAAATGGAACAATCGCTTTCTGTCCTGGGAGCCTTTTCCCTGGGAGGAGTCGTCATCCGTCTGGAATCCTGGGATGAACAAAGCACTTTCTCTGACCTGCACGTGGCAGGCACCATCTAGCTTTGCGCCCAGGGAAAAGGTGGCAGCCTTGGGTTCTCAGGTGCCAACGATGGGTCCCCGTTAACACTAGATAAATAACAATCGTTTTCTGTCCTGGCACCTTTTCCCTGGGAGGAATTTTCGTCCGTCTGGAATTCTCGACTGAAAAACCGGCACTTCCCCGGAGCCGCACGTCGAACGCTCAGTCGAGCTTTGCGCCCAGGGAAAAGGTGGCGGCCTTGGTTTCTCAGGTGCCAACTATGGGGCCCCATTACCCCTAGAAAAAGAACAATGGCTTTCTGTCCTGGCACCTTTTCCTTGGGAGGAATCTTCATTGGTCTGGAATTCTGGGCTGAAAACGGCTCTTTCCCTTACCCGCGTGTGGCACGCACCGTTGAGCTTTGCGCCCAGGGAAAAGGTGGCAGCCCTGGGCTCCCAGCTGCCAATTTTTGGGCCCCATTAACCCTAGAAAAGACACAATCGCTTTCTGTCCTGTCAGCTTTTCCCAGGGAGAAATCTTCGCTGGCCTTGAATTCTGGGATGAGAAACGGCACTTTCCCGGACTTGCAAGTGGCACGCGCCGTCGACATTTGCGCCCAGGGAAAAGGTGGCAGCCTTGGGCTCTCAGGTGCCAAAGATGGGGCCCCATTACCCCTAGAAAAGGCACAATGGCTTTCTGTCCTGACACCTTTTCCCAGAGAGGAATCGACTTCCCTCTGGAATTCTGGGCTGAAAAACGGCCCTTTCTCAAATCCGCACAGGCTATGCACCGTCAAGCTTTGCACCCAGGGAAAAGGTGGCAGCCTTGGGCTCTCAGGTGCCAATGATGAGGCCCAATTAGCATTACAAAATACACAATGGCTTTGTCTCCTGGTACCTTTTCCCTCTGAGGAATCTTCATAGGTCTGGAACTGTGGGCTGAAAAATGGCACTTTCCCGGACCCACTCGTGGAACGCTCCGTCGAGCTTTGCGCCCAGGGAATAGGTGGCAGCCTTGGGCTCTTAGGTGTCAATTTTCGGGCCCCATTAACCCTAGAAAAGGCACAATTCCTTTCTGTCCTGGCACCTTTTCCCTGGGAGAAATCTTCATCGGCCTCGAATTCTGGGATGAGAAACAGCATATTCCTGGACCTGCAAGTGGCACACACCGTTGCGCTTTGCGCTCAGGGAAAAGGTTGCAGCCTTGGGCTCTCAGGTGTCAATGATGGAGCCCCATTAACCCTAGAACCGGAACAATCGCTTTTTGTCCTGACACCTTTTCCCAGGGAGGAATCTTCATCGGTCTGGAATTCTAGAATGAGAAACGGCAATTTACCAGACCCTCAGGTAGCACGCATGGTCGACCTTTGCGCCCAGGGTATATGAGGCAACCTTGGGCTCTCTGGTGCCAATGATGGGGCCCGATTAACCCCAGAAATGGAACAATCGCTTTCTGTCCTGGGAGCCTCTTCCCTGAGAGGAGTCTTCATCCGTCTGGAATTCAGGGCTGAAAAATGGTACTTTCCCCGACAAGAAAGTGGTACGTGCCGTTGATGTTTGCGCCCACGGAAAAAGTGGCAGCCTTGAACTCTCAGGTGCCAATGATGGGGCACCATTGACCCTAGAAAAGGACAATTCGATTTCTGACCTGGCACCTTTTCCCTGGGAGGTGTCTTCGCCCGTCTGGAATTCTGGGCTGAGAAATGGCACTTCCCCGGACCCGCAAGGGGCACACGCCGTCGACATTTGCGCCCAGGGAAAAGGTGGCAGCCTTGGGCTCTCAGGTGCCAATGATGGGGCCCCGTTAATACTAGAAAAATAACACTTGCTTTCTGTCCTGGCACCTTTTCCCAGGGAGGAATCTTCGTCCGTCTGAAAATCTGGGTTCAAAAATGACACTGCCCCAAACCCGCACAAGGTACACACCGTCGAGCTTTGCGCCCAGGGAAAAGGGGGCAGCCTCGGTCTCTCAGGTGCCAATGATGGTGCCCCATTACCCCTACAAAAGGCACAATGATATTCTGTCCTGGCACCTTTTCCCAGGGAGGAATCTTCATCGGCTTGGAATTCTGGTCTGAGAATCGGCACTTTCCTGGACCCGCAAGTGGAACGCACCATCGAGCTTTGCATCCAGGGAAAAGTGGCAGTCTTGGGCTCTCAGGTGCCAATGATGGGGCCCCATTACCTTTACAAAAAGCACAATGGCTTTCTGTCCTGGCACCTTTTCCCTGGGAGGAGTCTTCATTGGTCTGGAATTCTGGGCTGTAAAATGGCACTTTCTGGGACCAGCACCTGGCACGCACTGTCGTGCTTTACGCCCAGGCAAAAGGAGGCAACCTCTGGCTCTCAGATGCCAATGACGGGCCCCCATTAACACTAGAAATGGAACAATCGTTTTCTGTCCTGGGAGCCCTTTCCCTGGGAGGAGTCGTCAGCCGTCTGGAATCCTGGGCTGAACAAAGGTCTTTCTCTGACCTGCACGTGGCAGGCACCATCTAGCTTTGCGCCCAGGGAAAAGGTGGCAGCCTTGGGCTCTCAGGTGCCAGTGATGGGGCCCCGTTAACACTAGAAAAATAACACTTGCTATCTGTCCTGGCACCTTTTCCCAGGGAGAAATCTTCGTCCGTCTGGAATTCTGGGCTGAAAAATGGCACTGCCCCAAACACGCACAAGGTACACACCGTCGAGCTTTGTGCCCAGGGAAAAGGGGGCAGCCTTGGGCTCTCAGGTGCCAATGATGGGGCCCCATTACCCCTACAAAAGGCACAATGGCTTTCTGTCCTGGCACCTTTTCCCAGGGAGGAATCTTCATCGGTTTAGAATTCTGGTCTGAGAATCGGCACTTTCCTGGACCCGCAAGTGGAACGCACCATCGAGCTTTGCGTCCAGGGAAAAGGTGGCAGCCTTGGGCTCTCAGGTGCCAATGATGGGGCCCCATTACCTTTACAAAAAGCACAATGGCTTTCTGTCCTGGCACCTTTTCCCTGGGAGGAGTCTTCATTGGTCTGGAATTCTGGGCTGTAAAATGGCACTTTCTGGGACCTGCACGTGGCATGCACTGTCGTGCTTTGCGCCCAGGGAAAAGGAGGCAACCTCTGGCTCTCAGATGCCAATGACGGGCCCCCATTAACACTAGAAATGGAACAATCGCTTTCTGTCCTGGGAGCCTTTTTCCTGGGAGGAGTCGTCATCCGTCTGGAATCCTGGGCTGAACAAAGCACTTTCTCTGACCTGCACGTGGCAGGCACCATCTAGCTTTGCGCCCAGGGAAAAGGTGGCAGCCTTGGGTTCTCAGGTGCCAACGATGGGTCCCCGTTAACACTAGATAAATAACACTTTCTTTCTGTCCTGGCACGTTTTCCCTGGGAGGTATTTTCGTCCGTCTGGAATTCTGGGCTGAAAACCGGCACTTCCCCGGACCTGCAAGTGGAACGCACTGTCGAGCTTTGCGCCCAGGGAAAAGGTGGCAGCCTTGGGCTCTCAGCTGCCAATGATGGCGCCCCATTACCCCGAGAAAAAGAACAATCGCTTTCTCTCCTGGCACCTTTTATCTGGGAGGAATCTTCATTGGTCTGGAATTCTGGGCTGAAAACGCCTCTTTCCCTTACCCGCATGTGGCACGCACCGTCAAGATTTGCGCCCAGGGAAAAGGTGGCAGCCTTGGGCTCTCAGGTGCCAACTATGGGTCCCCGTTAACACTAGATAAAAAACAATCGCTTTCTGTCCTGGCACCTTTTCCCTGGGATAAATCTTCGCTGGCCTGCAATTCTGGGATGAGAAACGGCACATTCCCGGACTTGCAAGTGGCACGCGCCGTCGACATTTGCGCCCAGGGAAAAGGTGGCAGCCTTGGGCTCTCAGGTGCCAAAGATGGGGCCCCATTACGCCTAGAAAAGGCACAATGGCTTTCTGTCCTGACACCTTCTCCCAGACAGGAGTCTTCATTGGTCTGGAATTCTGGGCTGTAAAATGGCACTTTCTGGGACCAGCACGTGGCACGCACTGTCATGCTTTGCGCCCAGGCAAAAGGAGGCAGCCTCTGGCTCTCAGATGCCAATGACGGGCCCCCAATAACACTAGAAATGGAACAATCGCTTTCTGTCCTGGGAGCCGTTTCCCAGAGAGGAGTCGTCATCCATCTGGAATCCTGGGCTGAACAAAGCACTTCCTCTGACCTGCACGTGACAGGCACCATCTAGCTTTGCGCCCAGGGAAAAGGTGGCAGCCTTGGGCTCTCAGGTGCCAATGATGGGGCCCCGTTAACATTAGAAAAATAACACTTGCTTTCTGTCCTGGCACCTTTTCCCAGGGAGAAATCTTCGTCCGTCTGGAAATCTGGGTTCAAAAATGGCACTGCCCCAAACCTGCACAAGGTACACACCGTCGAGCTTTGCGCCCAGGGAAAAGGTGGCAGCCTTGGGCTCTCAGGTGTCAATTTTGGGGCCCCATTAAACCTACAAAAGGCACAATTGCTTTCTGTCCTGGCACCTTTTGCCTTGGAGGAATCTTCATCAGCCTCGAATTCTGGGATGAGAGACAGCACATTCCTGGACCCGCAAGAGGCACGCACCGTTGAGCTTTGCGCTCAGGGAAAAGGTTGCAGCTTTGGGCTCTCAGGTGTCAATGATGGAGCCCCATTAACCCTAAAAAAGGAACAACCGCTTTCTGTCCTGACACCTTTTCCCAGGGAGGAATCTTCATCGGTCTGGAATTCTGGAATGAGAAATGGCAATTTCCAGGACCAGCATGTGGCACGCGCTGTCGAGCTTTGCGCCCAGGGTATCGGAGGCAACCTCTGGCTCTCAGATGCCAATGACGGGCCCCCATTAACACTAGAAATGGAACAATCGCTTTCTGTCCTGGGAGCCTTTTCCCTGGGAGGAGTCGTCATCCATCTGGAATCCTGGGCTGAACAAAGGTCTTTCTCTGACCTGCACGTGGCAGGCACCATCAAGCTTTGCGCCCAGGGAAAAGGTGGCAGCCTTGGGCTCTCTGGTGCCAATGATGGGGCCCCATTACTCCTAGAAAAAGAACAATCACTTTCTGTCTTTGCACCTTTTCCCTGGGAGGAATCTTCATTGGTCTGGAATTCTGGGCTGAAAACTGCTCTTTCCCTTACCCGCATGTTGCACGCACCGTCGAGCTTTGTGCCCAGGGAAAAGGTGGCAGCCCTGGGCTCTCAGCTGCCAATTTTGGGGCCCCATTAACCCTAGAAAAGGCACAAGCGCTTTCTGTCCTGGCACCTTTTCCCAGGGAGAAATCTTCGCTGGCCTGGAATTCTGGGATGAGAAACGGCACATTCCTGGACTTGCAAGTGGCACGCGCCGTCGACATTTGCGTCCAGGGAAAAGGTGGCAGCCTTGGGCTCTCAGGTGCCAAAGATGGGGCCTCATTACCCCTAGAAAAGGCACAATGGCTTTCTGTCCTGACACCTTTTCCCAGAGAGGAATCGACTTCCGTCTGAAATTCTGGGCTGAAAAACGGCCCTTTCCCAAACCCGCACAGGGTATGCACCGTCGAGCTTTGCACCCAGGGAAAAGGTGGCAGCCTTGGGCTCTCAGGTGCCAATGATGGGGCCCAATTAGCATTACAAAATACACAATGGCTTTGTCTCCTGGTACCTTTTCCCTCGGAGGAATCTTCATAAGTCTGGAACTGTGGGCTGAAAAATGGCACTTTCTGGGACAAGCATGTGGAACGCTCCGTCGAGCTTTGCGCCCAGGCAAAAGGTGGCAGCCTTGTGCTCTCAAGTGTCAATTTTGGGGCCCCATTAACCCTAGAAAAGGCACAATTGCTTTCTGTCCTGGCACCTTTTCCCTGGGAGGAGTCTTCATTGGTCTGGAATTCTGGGCTGTAAAATGGCACTTTCTGGGACCAGCATGTGGCACGCACTGTCGTGCTTTGCGCCTAGGGAAAAGGAGGCAACCTCTGGCTCTCAGATGCCAATGACGGGCCCCCATTAACACTAGAAATGGAACAATCGTTTTCTGTCCTGGGAGCCCTTTCCCTGGGAGGAGTCGTCAGCCGTCTGGAATCCTGGGCTGAACAAAGGTCTTTCTCTGACCTGCACGTGGCAGGCACCATCTAGCTTTGCGCCCAGGGAAAAGGTGGCAGCCTTGGGCTCTCAGGTGCCAGTGATGGGGCCCCGTTAACACTAGAAAAATAACACTTGCTTTCTGTCCTGGCACCTTTTCCCAGGGAGAAATCTTCGTCCGTCTGGAAATCTGGGTTTAAAAATGGCACTGCCCCAAACCCGCACAAGGTACACACCGTCGAGCTTTGTGCCCAGGGAAAAGGGGGCAGCCTTGGGCTCTCAGCTGCCAATGATGGGGCCCCATTACCCCTACAAAAGGCACAATGGCTTTCTGTCCTGGCACCTTTTCCCAGGGAGGAATCTTCATCGGTTTAGAATTCTGGTCTGAGAATCGGCACTTTCCTGGACCCGCAAGTGGAACGCACCATCGAGCTTTGCGTCCAGGGAAAAGGTGGCAGTCTTGGGCTCTCAGGTGCCAATGATGGGGCCCCATTACCTTTACAAAAAGCACAATGGCTTTCTGTCCTGGCACCTTTTCCCTGGGAGGAGTCTTCATTGGTCTGGAATTCTGGGCCGTAAAATGGCACTTTCTGGGACCAGCACGTGGCACGCACTGTCGTGCTTTGCGCCCAGGCAAAAGGAGGCAACCTCTGGCTCTCAGATGCCAATGACGGGCCCCCATTAACACTAGAAATGGAACAATCGCTTTCTGTCCTGGGAGCCTTTTCCCTGGGAGGAGTCGTCATCCGTCTGGAATTCCGGGCTGAACAAAGCACTTTCTCTGACCTGCACGTGGCAGGCACCATCTAGCTTTGCGCCCAGGGAAAAGGTGGCAGCCTTGGGTTCTCAGGTGCCAGCGATGGGTCCCCGTTAACACTAGATAAAAAACAATCGCTTTCTGTCCTGGCACCTTTTCCCTGGGAGGAATTTTCGTCTGTCTGGAATTCTGGGCTGAAAAACCGGCACTTCCCCGGACCCGCACGTGGAACGCTCCATCGAGCTTTGCGCCCAGGGAAAAGGTGGCAGCCTTGGGCTCTCAGGTGCCAATGATGGCGCCCCATTACCCAGAGAAAAAGAACAGTCGCTTTCTGTCCTGGCACCTTTTCTCTGGGAGAAATCTTCATTGGTCTGGAATTCTGGGCTGAAAACGGCTCTTTCCCTTACCCGCATGTGGTACGCACCGTCAAGATTTGCGCCCAGGGAAAAGGTGGCAGCCTTGGGCTCTCAGGTGCCAACTATGGGTCCCCGTTAACACTAGATAAATAACAATCGCTTTCTGTCCTGGCACCTTTTCCCTGGGATAAATCTTCGCTGGCCTGCAATTCTGGGATGAGAAACGGCACATTCCCGGACTTGCAAGTGGCACGCGCCGTCGACATTTGCGCCCAGGGAAAAGGTGGCAGCCTTGGGCTCTCAGGTGCCAAAGATGGGGCCCCATTACGCCTAGAAAAGGCACAATGGCTTTCTGTCCTGACACCTTCTCCCAGAGAGGAGTCTTCATTGGTCTGGAATTCTGGGCTCTAAAATGGCACTTTCTGGGACCAGCACGTGGCACGCACTGTCGTCCTTTGCGCCCAGGCAAAAGGAGGCAACCTCTGGCTCTCAGATGCCAATGACGGGCCCCCATTAACACTAGAAATGGAACAATCGCTTTCTGTCCTGGGAGCCTTTTCCCTGGGAGGAGTCGTCATCCATCTGGAATCCTGGGCTGAACAAAGCACTTCCTCTGACCTGCACGTGACAGGCACCATCTAGCTTTGCGCTCAGGGAAAAGGTGGCAGCCTTGGGCTCTCAGTTGCCAATGATGGGGCCCCATTACCTTTACAAAAAGCACAATGGCTTTCTGTCCTGGCACCTTTTCCCAGGGAGGAGTCTTCATTGGTCTGGAATTCTGGGCTGTAAAATGGCACTTTCTGGGACCTGCACGTGGCAGGCACCGTCGTGCTTTGCGCCCAGGGAAAAGGAGGCAACCTCTGGCTCTCAGATGCCAATGACGGGCCCCCATTAACACTAGAAATGGAACAATCGCTTTCTGTCCTGGGAGCCTTTTTCCTGGGAGGAGTCGTCATCCGTCTGGAATCCTGGGCTGAGCAAAGCACTTTCTCTGACCTGCACGTGGCAGGCACCATCTAGCTTTGCGCCCAGGGAAAAGGTGGCAGCCTTGGGTTCTCAGGTGCCAACGATGGGTCCCCGTTAACACTAGATAAATAACACTTTCTTTCTGTCCTGGCACCTTTTCCCTGGGAGGAATTTTCGTCCGTCTGGAATTCTGGGCTGAAAACCGGCACTTCCCCGGACCTGCAAGTGGAACGCACTGTCGAGCTTTGTGCCCAGGGAAAAGGTGGCAGCCTTGGGCTCTCAGGTGCCAATGATGGGGCCCCATTACCCCTAGAAAAAAAACAATGGCTTTCTGTCCTGGCACCTTTTCCCAGGGAGAAATCTTCGTCCGTCTGGAAATCTGGGTTTAAAAATGGCACTGCCCCAAACCCGCACAAGGTACACGCCGTCGAGCTTTGCGCCCAGGGAAAAGGGGGCAGCCTTGGGCTCTCAGGTGTCACTTTTGGGGCCCCATTAACCCTAGAAAATGCACAATTGCTTTCTGTCCTGGCACCTTTTCCCTTGGAGGAATCTTCATCAGCCTCGAATTCTGGGATGAGAGACAGCACATTCCTGGACCCGCAAGAGGCACGCACCGTTGAGCTTTGCGCTCAGGGAAAAGGTTGCAGCTTTGGGCTCTCAGGTGTCAATGATGGAGCCCCATTAACCCTAGAAAAGGAACAATCGCTTTCTGTCCTGACACCTTTTCCCAGGGAGGAATCTTCATCGGTCTGGAATTCTGGAATGAGAAACGGCAATTTCCAGGACCAGCATGTGGCACGCGCTGTCGAGCTTTGCGCCCAGGGTATAGGAGGCAACCTCTGGCTCTCAGATGCCAATGACGGGCCCCCATTAACACTAGAAATGGAACAATCGCTTTCTGTCCTGGGAGCCTTTTCCCTGGGAGGAGTCGTCAGCCGTCTGGAATCCTGGGCTGAACAAAGGTCTTTCTCTGACCTGCACGTGGCAGGCACCATCAAGCTTTGCGCCCAGGGAAAATGTGGCAGCCTTGGGCTCTCTGGTGCCAATGATGGGGCCCCATTACTCCTAGAAAAAGAACAATCGCTTTCTGTCTTTGCACCTTTTCCCTGGGAGGAATCTTCATTGGTCTGGAATTCTGGGCTGAAAACTGCTCTTTCCCTTACCCGCATGTGGCACGCACCGTCGAGCTTTGCGCCCAGGGAAAAGGTGGCAGCCCTGGGCTCTCAGCTGCCAATTTTGGGGCCCCATTAACCCTAGAAAAGGCACAAGCGCTTTCTGTCCTGGCACCTTTTCCCAGGGAGAAATCTTCGCTGGCCTGGAATTCTGGGATGAGAAACGGCACATTCCTGGACTTGCAAGTGGCACGCGCCGTCGACATTTGCGTCCAGGGAAAAGGTGGCAGCCTTGGGCTCTCAGGTGCCAAAGATGGGGCCTCATTACCCCTAGAAAAGGCACAATGGCTTTCTGTCCTGACACCTTTTCCCAGAGAGGAATCAACTTCCGTCTGGAATTCTGGGCTGAAAAACGGCCCTTTCCCAAACCCGCACAGGGTATGCACCGTCGAGCTTTGCACCCAGGGAAAAGGTGGCAGCCTTGGGCTCTCAGGTGCCAATGATGGGGCCCAATTAGCATTACAAAATACACAATGGCTTTGTCTCCTGGCACCTTTTCCCTCTAAGGAATCTTCATAAGTCTGGAACTGTGGGCTGAAAAATGGCACTTTCTGGGACGCGCATGTGGAACGCTCCGTCGAGCTTTGCGCCCAGGCAAAAGGTGGCAGCCTTGTGCTCTCAAGTGTCAATTTTGGGGCCCCATTAACCCTAGAAAAGGCACAATTGCTTTCTGTCCTGGCACCTTTTCCCTGGGAGGAGTCTTCATTGGTCTGGAATTCTGGGCTGTAAAATGGCACTTTCTGGGACCAGCATGTGGCACGCACTGTCGTGCTTTGCGCCCAGGGAAAAGGAGGCAACTCTTGGCTCTCAGATGCCAATGACGGGCCCCCATTAACACTAGAAATGGAACAATCGCTTTCTGTCCTGGGAGCCCTTTCCCTGGGAGGAGTCGTCAGCCGTCTGGAATCCTGGGCTGAACAAAGGTCTTTCTCTGACCTGCACGTGGCAGGCACCATCTAGCTTTGCGCCCAGGGAAAAGGTGGCAGCCTTGGGCTCTCAGGTGCCAGTGATGGGGCCCCGTTAACACTAGAAAAATAACACTTGCTTTCTGTCCTGGCACCTTTTCCCAGGGAGAAATCTTCGTCCGTCTGGAAATCTGGGTTCAAAAATGGCACTGCCCCAAACCCGCACAAGGTACACACCGTCGAGCTTTGTGCCCAGGGAAAAGGGGGCAGCCTTGGGCTCTCAGCTACCAATGATGGGGCCCCATTACCCCTACAAAAGGCACAATGGCTTTCTGTCCTGGCACCTTTTCCCAGGGAGGAATCTTCATCGGTTTAGAATTCTGGTCTGAGAATCGGCACTTTCCTGGACCCGCAAGTGGAACGCACCAACGAGCTTTGCGTCCAGGGAAAAGGTGGCAGTCTTGGGCTCTCAGGTGCCAATGATGGGGCCCCATTACCTTTACAAAAAGCACAATGGCTTTCTGTCCTGGCACCTTTTCCCTGGGAGGAGTCTTCATTGGTCTGGAATTCTGGGCTGTAAAATGGCACTTTCTGGGACCTGCACGTGGCAGGCACCGTCGTGCTTTGCGCCCAGGGAAAAGGAGGCAACCTCTGGCTCTCAGATGCCAATGATGGCGCCCCATTACCCCGAGAAAAAGAACAGTCGCTTTCTGTCCTGGCACCTTTTCTCTGGGAGGAATCTTCATTGGTCTGGAATTCTGGGCTGAAAACGGCTCTTTCCCTTACCCGCATGTGGTACGCACCGTCAAGATTTTCGCCCAGGGAAAAGGTGGCAGCCTTGGGCTCTCAGGTGCCAACTATGGGTCCCCGTTAACACTAGATAAATAACAATCGCTTTCTGTCCTGGCACCTTTTCCCTGGGATAAATCTTCGCTGGCCTGCAATTCTGGGATGAGAAACGGCACATTCCCGGACTTGCAAGTGGCACGCGCCTTCGACATTTGCGCCCAGGGAAAAGGTGGCAGCCGTGGGCTCTCAGGTGCCAAAGATGGGGCCCCATTACCCCTAGAAAAGGCACAATGGCTTTCTGTCCTGACACCTTCTCCCAGAGAGGAGTCTTCATTGGTCTGGAATTCTGGGCTCTAAAATGGCACTTTCTGGGACCAGCACGTGGCACGCACTGTCGTGCTTTGCGCCCAGGCAAAAGGAGGCAACCTCTGGCTCTCAGATGCCAATGACGGGCCCCCAATAACACTAGAAATGGAACAATCGCTTTCTGTCCTGGGAGCCTTTTCCCTGGGAGGAGTCGTCATCCATCTGGAATCCTGGGCTGAACAAAGCACTTCCTCTGACCTGCACGTGACAGGCACCATCTAGCTTTGCGCCCAGGGAAAAGGTGGCAGCCTTGGGCTCTCAGTTGCCAATGATGGGGCCCCATTACCTTTACAAAAAGCACAATGGCTTTCTGTCCTGGCACCTTTTCCCTGGGAGGAGTCTTCATTGGTCTGGAATTCTGGGCTGTAAAATGGCACTTTCTGGGACCAGCATGTGGCACGCACTGTCGTGCTTTGCGCCCAGGGAAAAGGAGGCAACCTCTGGCTCTCAGATGCCAATGACGGGCCCCCATTAACACTAGAAATGGAACAATCGTTTTCTGTCCTGGGAGCCCTTTCCCTGGGAGGAGTCGTCATCCGTCTGGAATCCTGGGCTGAACAAAGGTCTTTCTCTGACCTGCACGTGGCAGGCACCATCTAGCTTTGCGCCCAGGGAAAAGGTGGCAGCCTTGGGCTCTCAGGTGCCAGTGATGGGGCCCCGTTAACACTAGAAAAATAACACTTGCTTTCTGTCCTGGCACCTTTTCCCAGGGAGAAATCTTCGTCCGTCTGGAAATCTGGGTTTAAAAATGGCACTGCCCCAAACCCGCACAAGGTACACACCGTCGAGCTTTGTGCCCAGGGAAAAGGGGGCAGCCTTGGGCTCTCAGCTACCAATGATGGGGCCCCATTACCCCTACAAAAGGCACAATGGCTTTCTGTCCTGGCACCTTTTCCCAGGGAGGAATCTTCATCGGTTTAGAATTCTGGTCTGAGAATCGGCACTTTCCTGGACCCGCAAGTGGAACGCACCATCGAGCTTAGCGTCCAGGGAAAAGGTGGCAGTCTTGGGCTCTCAGGTGCCAATGATGGGGCCCCATTACCCCTAGAAAAGGCACAATGGCTTTCTGTCCTGACACCTTCTTCCAGAGAGGAGTCTTCATTGGTCTGGAATTCTGGGCTCTAAAATGGCACTTTCTGGGACCAGCACGTGGCACGCACTGTCGTGCTTTGCGCCCAGGCAAAAGGAGGCAACCTCTGGCTCTCAGATGCCAATGACGGGCCCCCATTAACACTAGAAATGGAACAATCGCTTTCTGTCCTGGGAGCCTTTTCCCTGGGAGGAGTCGTCATCCATCTGGAATCCTGGGCTGAACAAAGCACTTCCTCTGACCTGCACGTGACAGGCACCATCTAGCTTTGCGCCCAGGGAAAAGGTGGCAGCCTTGGGCTCTCAGTTGCCAATGATGGGGCCCCATTACCTTTACAAAAAGCACAATGGCTTTCTGTCCTGGCACCTTTTCCCTGGGAGGAGTCTTCATTGGTCTGGAATTCTGGGCTGTAAAATGGCACTTTCTGGGACCTGCACGTGGCAGGCACCGTCGTGCTTTGCGCCCAGGGAAAAGGAGGCAACCTCTGGCTCTCAGATGCCAATGACGGGCCCCCATTAACACTAGAAATGGAACAATCGCTTTCTGTCCTGGGAGCCTTTTTCCTGGGAGGAGTCGTCATCCGTCTGGAATCCTGGGCTGAGCAGAACACTTTCTCTGACCTGCACGTGGCAGGCACCATCTAGCTTTGCGCCCAGGGAAAAGGTGGCAGCCTTGGGTTCTCAGGTGCCAACGATGGGTCCCCGTTAACACTAGATAAATAACACTTTCTTTCTGTCTTGGCACCTTTTCCCAGGGAGGAATTTTCGTCCGTCTGGAATTCTGGGCTGAAAAACGGCACTTCCCCGGACCTGCAAGTGGAACGCACTGTCGAGCTTTGTGCCCAGGGAAAAGGTGGCAGCCTTGGGCTCTCAGGTGCCAATGATGGGGCCCCATTACCCCCAGAAAAAGAACAATCGCTTTCTGTCCTGGCACCTTTTCCCAGGGAGAAATCTTCGTCCGTCTGGAAATCTGGGTTTAAAAATGGCACTGCCCCAAACCCGCACAAGGTACACGCCGTCGAGCTTTGCGCCCAGGGAAAAGGGGGCAGCCTTGGGCTCTCAGGTGTCACTTTTGGGGCCCCATTAACCCTAGAAAAGGCACAATTGCTTTCTGTCCTGGCACCTTTTCCCTTGGAGGAATCTTCATCAGCCTCGAATTCTGGGATGAGAGACAGCACATTCCTGGACCCGCAAGAGGCACGCACCGTTGAGCTTTGCGCTCAGGGAAAAGGTTGCAGCTTTGGGCTCTCAGGTGTCAATGATGGAGCCCCATTAACCCTAGAAAAGGAACAATCGCTTTCTGTCCTGACACCTTTTCCCAGGGAGGAATCTTCATCGGTCTGGAATTCTGGAATGAGAAACGGCAATTTCCAGGACCAGCATGTGGCACGCGCTGTCGAGCTTTGCGCCCAGGGTATAGGAGGCAACCTCTGGCTCTCAGATGCCAATGACGGGCCCCCATTAACACTAGAAATGGAACAATCGCTTTCTGTCCTGGGAGCCTTTTCCCTGGGAGGAGTCGTCAGCCGTCTGGAATCCTGGGCTGAACAACGGTCTTTCTCTGACCTGCACGTGGCAGGCACCATCAAGCTTTGCGCCCAGGGAAAATGTGGCAGCCTTGGGCTCTCTGGTGCCAATGATGGGGCCCCATTACTCCTAGAAAAAGAACAATCGCTTTCTGTCTTTGCACCTTTTCCCTGGGAGGAATCTTCATTGGTCTGGAATTCTGGGCTGAAAACTGCTCTTTCCCTTACCCGCATGTGGCACGCACCGTCGAGCTTTGCGCCCAGGGAAAAGGTGGCAGCCCTGGGCTCTCAGCTGCCAATTTTGGGGCCCCATTAACCCTAGAAAAGGCACAAGCGCTTTCTGTCCTGGCACCTTTTCCCAGGGAGAAATCTTCGCTGGCCTGGAATTCTGGGATGAGAAACGGCACATTCCTGGACTTGCAAGTGGCACGCGCCGTCGACATTTGCGTCCAGGGAAAAGGTGGCAGCCTTGGGCTCTCAGGTGCCAAAGATGGGGCCTCATTACCCCTAGAAAAGGCACAATGGCTTTCTGTCCTGACACCTTTTCCCAGAGAGGAATCGACTTCCGTCTGAAATTCTGGGCTGAAAAACGGCCCTTTCCCAAACCCGCACAGGGTATGCACCGTCGAGCTTTGCACCCAGGGAAAAGGTGGCAGCCTTGGGCTCTCAGGTGCCAATGATGGGGCCCAATTAGCATTACAAAATACACAATGGCTTTGTCTCCTGGTACCTTTTCCCTCTAAGGAATCTTCATAGGTCTGGAACTGTGGGCTGAAAAATGGCACTTTCTGGGACGCGCATGTGGAACGCTCCGTCGAGCTTTGCGCCCAGGCAAAAGGTGGCAGCCTTGGGTTCTCAAGTGTCAATTTTGGGGCCCCATTAACCCTAGAAAAGGCACAATTGCTTTCTGTCCTGGCACCTTTTCCCTGGGAGGAGTCTTCATTGGTCTGGAATTCTGGGCTGTAAAATGGCACTTTCTGGGACCAGCATGTGGCACGCACTGTCGTGCTTTGCGCCCAGGGAAAAGGAGGCAACCTCTGGCTCTCAGATGCCAATGACGGGCCCCCATTAACACTAGAAATGGAACAATCGCTTTCTGTCCTGGGAGCCCTTTCCCTGGGAGGAGTCGTCAGCCGTCTGGAATCCTGGGCTGAACAAAGGTCTTTCTCTGACCTGCACGTGGCAGGCACCATCTAGCTTTGCGCCCAGGGAAAAGGTGGCAGCTTTGGGCTCTCAGGTGCCAGTGATGGGGCCCCGTTAACACTAGAAAAATAACACTTGCTTTCTGTCCTGGCACCTTTTCCCAGGGAGAAATCTTCGTCCGTCTGGAAATCTGGGTTTAAAAATGGCACTGCCCCAAACCCGCACAAGGTACACACCGTCGAGCTTTGTGCCCAGGGAAAAGGGGGCAGCCTTGGGCTCTCAGGTGCCAATGATGGCGCCCCATTACCCCGAGAAAAAGAACAATCGCTTTCTGTCCTGGCACCTTTTCTCTGGGAGGAATCTTCATTGATCTGGAATTCTGGGCTGAAAACGGCTCTTTCCCTTACCCGCATGTGGCACGCACCGTCAAGATTTGTGCCCAGGGAAAAGGGGGCAGCCTTGGGCTCTCAGGTGCCAACTATGGGTCCCCGTTAACACTAGATAAATAACAATCGCTTTATGTCCTGGCACCTTTTCCCTGGGATAAATCTTCGCTGGCCTGCAATTCTGGGATGAGAAACGGCACATTCCCGGACTTGCAAGTGGCACGCGCCGTCGACATTTGCGCCCAGGGAAAAGGTGGCAGCCTTGGGCTCTCAGGTGCCAAAGATGGGGCCTCATTACCCCTTGAAAAGGCACAATGGCTTTCTGTCCTGACACCTTTTCCCAGAGAGAAATCGACTTCCGTCTGAAATTCTGGGCTGAAAAACGGCCCTTTCCCAAACCCGCACAGGGTATGCACCGTCGAGCTTTGCACCCAGGGAAAAGGTGGCAGCCTTGGGCTCTCAGGTGCCAATGATGGGGCCCAATTAGCATTACAAAATACACAATGGCTTTGTCTCCTGGAACCTTTTCCCTCTGAGGAATCTTCATAGGTCTGGAACTGTGGGCTGAAAAATGGCACTTTCTGGGACGCGCATGTGGAACGCTCCGTCGAGCTTTGCGCCCAGGCAAAAGGTGGCAGCCTTGTGCTCTCAAGTGTCAATTTTGGGGCCCCATTAACCCTAGAAAAGGCACAATTGCTTTCTGTCCTGGCACCTTTTCCCTGGGAGAAATCTTCATCGGCCTCGAATTCTGGGATGACAAACAGCACATTCCTAGACCCGCAAGTGGCACGCACCGTCGAGCTTTGCGCTCAGGGAAAAGGTTGCAGCCTTGGGCTCTCAGGTGTCAATGATGGAGCCCCATTAACCCTAGAAAAGGAACAATCGCTTTCTGTCCTGGCACCTCTTCCCATGGAGGAATCTTCATCGGTCTGGAATTCTGGAATGAGAAACGGCAATTTCCGGGAGCCTCACGTAGCACGCATGGTCGAGCTTTGCGCCCAGGGTATAGGAGGCAACCTTGGGTTCTCAGGTGCCAATGATGGGGCCCGATTAACCCTTGAAATGGAACAATCGCTTTCTGTCCTGGGAGCCTCTTCCCTGTGAGGAGTCTTCATCCGTCTGGAATTGAGGGCTGAAAAACGGCACTTTCCCAGACAAGAAAGTGGTACGCGCCATGGATGTTTGCGCCCAGGGAAAAGGTGGCAGCCTTGAAATCTGAGGTGCCAATGATGGGGCACCATTGACCCTAGAAAAGGACAATTCGATTTCTAACCTGGCACCTTTCACCCTGGGAGGTGTCTTCATCCGTCTGGAACTCTGGGCTGAAAAATGTCACTTCCCCGGACCCGAAAGTGGCACGCGCCGTCGACATTTGTGCCCAGGCAAAAGGTGGCAGCCTTGGGCTCTCAGGTGCCAATGATGGGGCCCCATTACCTTTACAAAAAGCACAATGGCTTTCTGTCCTGGCACCTTTTCCCTGGGAGGAATCTTCATTGGTCTGGATTTCTGGGCTGTAAAATGGCACTTTCTGGGACCTGCACGTGGCAGGCACCGTCGTGCTTTGCGCCCAGGGAAAAGGAGGCAACCTCTGGCTCTCAGATGCCAATGACGGGCCCCCATTAACACTAGAAATGGAACAATCGCTTTCTGTCCTGGGAGCCTTTTTCCTGGGAGGAGTCGTCATCCGTCTGGAATCTTGGGCTGAGCAAAGCACTTTCTCTGACCTGCACGTGGCAGGCACCATCTAGCTTTGCGCCCAGGGAAAAGGTGGCAGCCTTGGGTTCTCAGGTGCCAACGATGGGTCCCCGTTAACACTAGATAAATAACACTTTCTTTCTGTCCTGGCACCTTTTCCCAGGGAGGATTTTTCGTCCGTCTGGAATTCTGGGCTGAAAAACGGCACTTCCCCGGACCTGCAAGTGGAACGCACTGTCGAGCTTTGTGCCCAGGGAAAAGGTGGCAGCCTTGGGCTCTCAGGTGCCAATGATGGGGCCCCATTACCCCCAGAAAAAGAACAATCGCTTTCTGTCCTGGCACCTTTTCCCAGGGAGAAATCTTCGTCCGTCTGGAAATCTGGGTTTAAAAATGGCACTGCCCCAAACCCGCACAAGGTACACGCCGTCGAGCTTTGCGCCCAGGGAAAAGGGGGCAGCCTTGGGCTCTCAGGTGTCACTTTTGGGGCCCCATTAACCCTAGAAAAGGCACAATTGCTTTCTGTCCTGGCACCTTTTCCCTTGGAGGAATCTTCATCAGCCTCGAATTCTGGGATGAGAGACAGCACATTCCTGGACCCGCAAGAGGCACGCACCGTTGAGCTTTGCGCTCAGGGAAAAGGTTGCAGCTTTGGGCTCTCAGGTGTCAATGATGGAGCCCCATTAACCCTAGAAAAGGAACAATCGCTTTCTGTCCTGACACCTTTTCCCAGGGAGGAATCTTCATCGGTCTGGAATTCTGGAATGAGAAACGGCAATTTCCAGGACCAGCATGTGGCACGCGCTGTCGAGCTTTGCGCCCAGGGTATAGGAGGCAACCTCTGGCTCTCAGATGCCAATGACGGGCCCCCATTAACACTAGAAATGGAACAATCGCTTTCTGTCCTGGGAGCCATTTCCCTGGGAGGAGTCGTCAGCCGTCTGGAATCCTGGGCTGAACAAAGGTCTTTCTCTGACCTGCACGTGGCAGGCACCATCAAGCTTTGCGCCCAGGGAAAATGTGGCAGCCTTGGGCTCTCTGGTGCCAATGATGGGGCCCCATTACTCCTAGAAAAAGAACAATCGCTTTCTGTCTTTGCACCTTTTCCCTGGGAGGAATCTTCATTGGTCTGGAATTCTGGGCTGAAAACTGCTCTTTCCCTTACCCGCATGTGGCGCGCACCGTCGAGCTTTGCGCCCAGGGAAAAGGTGGCAGCCCTGGGCTCTCAGCTGCCAATTTTGGGGCCCCATTAACCCTAGAAAAGGCACAAGCGCTTTCTGTCCTGGCACCTTTTCCCAGGGAGAAATCTTCGCTGGCCTGGAATTCTGGGATGAGAAACGGCACATTCCTGGACTTGCAAGTGGCACGCGCCGTCGACATTTGCGTCCAGGGAAAAGGTGGCAGCCTTGGGCTCTCAGGTGCCAAAGATGGGGCCTCATTACCCCTAGAAAAGGCACAATGGCTTTCTGTCCTGACACCTTTTCCCAGAGAGGAATCGACTTCCGTCTGAAATTCTGGGCTGAAAAACGGCCCTTTCCCAAACCCGCACAGGGTATGCACCGTCGAGCTTTGCACCCAGGGAAAAGGTGGCAGCCTTGGGCTCTCAGGTGCCAATGATGGGGCCCAATTAGCATTACAAAATACACAATGGCTTTGTCTCCTGGTACCTTTTCCCTCTAAGGAATCTTCATAG
The DNA here is from genome assembly GCF_047495875.1 of Pithys albifrons albifrons. Classification (NCBI taxonomy): domain Eukaryota; kingdom Metazoa; phylum Chordata; class Aves; order Passeriformes; family Thamnophilidae; genus Pithys; species Pithys albifrons. The sequence goes on from NC_092482.1 coordinate 7,714,101, forward strand.
GTCTGGAACTGTGGGCTGAAAAATGGCACTTTCTGGGACGCGCATGTGGAACGCTCCGTCGAGCTTTGCGCCCAGGCAAAAGGTGGCAGCCTTGGGTTCTCAAGTGTCAATTTTGGGGCCCCATTAACCCTAGAAAAGGCACAATTGCTTTCTGTCCTGGCACCTTTTCCCTGGGAGGAGTCTTCATTGGTCTGGAATTCTGGGCTGTAAAATGGCACTTTCTGGGACCAGCATGTGGCACGCACTGTCGTGCTTTGCGCCCAGGGAAAAGGAGGCAACCTCTGGCTCTCAGATGCCAATGACGGGCCCCCATTAACACTAGAAATGGAACAATCGTTTTCTGTCCTGGGAGCCCTTTCCCTGGGAGGAGTCGTCAGCCGTCTGGAATCCTGGGCTGAACAAAGGTCTTTCTCTGACCTGCACGTGGCAGGCACCATCTAGCTTTGCACCCAGGGAAAAGGTGGCAGCCTTGGGCTCTCAGGTGCCAGTGATGGGGCCCCGTTAACACTAGAAAAATAACACTTGCTTTCTGTCCTGGCACCTTTTCCCAGGGAGAAATCTTCGTCCGTCTGGAAATCTGGGTTTAAAAATGGCACTGCCCCAAACCCGCACAAGGTACACACCGTCGAGCTTTGTGCCCAGGGAAAAGGGGGCAGCCTTGGGCTCTCAGGTGCCAATGATGGCGCCCCATTACCCCGAGAAAAACAACAATCGCTTTCTGTCCTGGCACCTTTTCTCTGGGAGGAATCTTCATTGATCTGGAATTCTGGGCTGAAAACGGCTCTTTCCCTTACCCGCATGTGGCACGCACCGTCAAGATTTGTGCCCAGGGAAAAGGGGGCAGCCTTGGGCTCTCAGGTGCCAACTATGGGTCCCCGTTAACACTAGATAAATAACAATCGCTTTCTGTCCTGGCACCTTTTCCCTGGGATAAATCTTCGCTGGCCTGCAATTCTGGGATGAGAAACGGCACATTCCCGGACTTGCAAGTGGCACGCGCCATCGACATTTCGCCCAGGGAAAAGGTGGCAGCCTTGGGCTCTCAGGTGCCAAAGATGGGGCCTCATTACCCCTTGAAAAGGCACAATGGCTTTCTGTCCTGACACCTTTTCCCAGAGAGAAATCGACTTCCGTCTGAAATTCTGGGCTGAAAAACGGCCCTTTCCCAAACCCGCACAGGGTATGCACCGTCGAGCTTTGCACCCAGGGAAAAGGTGGCAGCCTTGGGCTCTCAGGTGCCAATGATGGGGCCCAATTAGCATTACAAAATACACAATGGCTTTGTCTCCTGGAACCTTTTCCCTCTGAGGAATCTTCATAGGTCTGGAACTGTGGGCTGAAAAATGGCACTTTCTGGGACGCGCATGTGGAACGCTCCGTCGAGCTTTGCGCCCAGGCAAAAGGTGGCAGCCTTGTGCTCTCAAGTGTCAATTTTGGGGCCCCATTAACCCTAGAAAAGGCACAATTGCTTTCTGTCCTGGCACCTTTTCCCTGGGAGAAATCTTCATCGGCCTCGAATTCTGGGATGACAAACAGCACATTCCTGGACCCGCAAGTGGCACGCACCGTCAAGCTTTGCGCTCAGGGAAAAGGTTGCAGCCTTGGGCTCTCAGGTGTCAATGATGGAGCCCCATTAACCCTAGAAAAGGAACAATCGCTTTCTGTCCTGGCACCTTTTCCCATGGAGGAATCTTCATCGGTCTGGAATTCTGGAATGAGAAACGGCAATTTCCAGGAGCCTCACGTAGCACGCATGGTCGAGCTTTGCGCCCAGGGTATAGGAGGCAACCTTGGGTTCTCAGGTGCCAATGATGGGGCCCGATTAACCCTTGAAATGGAACAATCGCTTTCTGTCCTGGGAGCCTCTTCCCTGTGAGGAGTCTTCATCCGTCTGGAATTGAGGGTTGAAAAACGGCACTTTCCCAGACAAGAAAGTGGTACGCGCCATGGATGTTTGCGCCCAGGGAAAAGGTGGCAGCCTTGAACTCTGAGGTGCCAATGATGGGGCACCATTGACCCTAGAAAAGGACAATTCGATTTCTAACCTGGCACCTTTCACCCTGGGAGGTGTCTTCATCCGTCTGGAACTCTGGGCTGAAAAATGTCACTTCCCCGGACCCGAAAGTGGCACGCGCCGTCGACATTTGTGCCCAGGCAAAAGGTGGCAGCCTTGGGCTCTCAGGTGCCAATGATGGGGCCCCATTACCCCTAGAAAAGAACAATCGCTTTCTGTCCTGGCACCTTTTCCCTGGGAGGAATCTTCATTGGTCTGGATTTCTGGGCTGAAAACGGCTCTTTCCCTTACATGCATGTGGCACGCACCGTCGAGCTTTGCGCCCAGGGAAAAGGTGGCAGCCTGGGCTCTCAGCTGCCAGTTTTGGGGCCCCATTAACCCTAGAAAAGGCACAAGCGCTTTCTGTCCTGGCACCTTTTCCCAGGGAGAAATCTTCGCTGGCCTGGAATTCTGGGATGAGAAACGGCACATTCCCGGATTTGCAAGTGGCACGCGCCGTCGACATTTGCGTCCAGGGAAAAGGTGGCAGCCTTGGGCTCTCAGGTGGCAATGATGGGGCCCCATTACCCCTGGAAAAGGCACAATGGCTTTCTGTCCTGACACCTTCTCCCAGAGAGGAGTGTTCATTGGTCTGGAATTCTGGGCTGTAAAATGGCACTTTCTGGGACCAGCACGTGGCATGCACTGTCATGCTTTGCGCCCAGGGAAAAGGAGGCAACCTCTGGCTCTCAGATGCCAATGACGGGCCCCCATTAACACTAGAAATGGAACAATCGCTTTCTGTCCTGGGAGCCTTTTTCCTGGGAGGAGTCGTCATCCTTCTGGAATCCTGGGCTTGACAAAGGTCTTTCTCTAACCTGCACGTGGCAGGCACCATCGAGCTTTGCGCCCAGGGAAAAGGTTGCAGCCTTGGGCTCTCAGGTGCCAATGATGGGGCCCCGTTAACACTAGAAAAATAACACTTGCTTTCTGTCCTGGCACCTTTTCCCAGGGAGGAATCTTCGTCCGTCTGGAAATCTGGGTTCAAAAATGGCACTGCCCCAAACCCGCACAAGGTACACACCGTCGAGCTTTGCGCCCAGGGAAAAGGGGGCAGCCTTGGGCTCTCAGGTGCCAATGATGGTGCCCCATTACCCCTACAAAAGGCACAATGGCTTTCTGTCCTGGCACCTTTTCCCAGGGAGGAATCTTCATCGCTTTGGAATTCTTGTCTGAGAATCGGCACTTTCCTCGACCCGCAAGTGGAACGCACCATCGAGCTTTGCGTCCAGGGAAAAGGTGGCAGTCTTGGGCTCTCAGGTGCCAATGATGGAGCCCCATTACCTTTACAAAAAGCACAATGGCTTTCTGTCCTGGCACCTTTTCCCTGGGAGGAGTCTTCATTGGTCTGGAATTCTGGGCTGTAAAATGGCACTTTCTGGGACCAGCACGTGGCACGTACTGTTGTGCTTTGCGCCCAGGCAAAAGGAGGCAACCTCTGGCTCTCAGATGCCAATGACGGGCCCCCATTAACACTAGAAATGGAACAATCACTTTCTGTCCTGGGAGCCTTTTCCCTGGGAGGAGTCGTCATCCGTCTGGAATTCTGGGCTGAACAAAGCACTTTCTCTGACCTGCACGTGGCAGGCATCATCTAGCTTTGCGCCCAGGGAAAAGGTGGCAGCCTTGGGTTCTCAGGTGCCAACGATGGGTCCCCGTTAACACTAGATAAAAAACAATCGCTTTCTGTCCTGGCACCTTTTCCCTGGGAGGAATTTTCGTCCGTCTGGAATTCTCGGCTGAAAAACCGGCACTTCCCCGGACCCGCACGTGCAACGCTCCGTCGAGCTTTGCGCCCAGGGAAAAGGTGGCAGCCCTGGGCTCTCAGCTGCCAATTTTGGGGCCCCATTACCCCTAGGAAAGGCACAATTGCTTTCTGTCCTGACACCTTTTCCCAGAGAGGAGTCTTCATCCGTCTGGAATTCTGGGCTGTAAAATGGCACTTTCTGGGACCAGCACGTGACACGCAGTGTTGTGCTTTGCGCCCAGGGAAAAGGAGGCAACCTCTGGCTCTCAGATGCCAATGACGGGCCCCCACTAACACTAGAAATGGAACAATCGCTTTCTGTCCTGGGAGCCTTTTCCCTGGGAGGAGTCGTCATCCGTCTGGTATTCCGGGCTGAACAAAGCACTTCCTCTGACCTGCACGTGGCAGGCCCCATCTAGCTTTGCGCCCAGGGAAAAGGTGGCAGCCTTGGCCTCTCAGGTGCCAATGATGGGTCCCCGTTAACACTAGATAAATAACAATCGCTTTCTGTCGTGGCACCTTTTCCCAGGGAGGAATCTTCGTCCGTCTGGAATTCTGGGCTGAAAAACGGCACTTCCCCGGACTTGCAAGTGGAATGCACCGTCGAGCTTTGTGCCCAGGCAAAAGGTGACAGCCTTGGGCTCTCAGGTGTCAATGATGGGGCCCCATTACCCCGAGAAAAAGAACAATCGCTTTCTGTCCTGGCACCTTTTCCCTGGGAGGAATCTTCATTGGTCTGGAATTCTGGGCTGAAAACGGCTCTTTCCCTTACCCGCATGTGGCACGCACCGTCGAGTTTTGCGCCCAGGGAAAAGGTGGCATGCCTGGGCTCTGAGCTGCCAATTTTGGGGCCCCATTAACCCTAGAAAAGGCAAATTCGCTTTCTGTCCAGGCACCTTTTCCCACGGAGATTTCTGTCCTGGCACCTTTTCCCTGGGAGGAGGCACCTTTTCCGTGGGCGCAAACATCAACGGCGCGTACCACTTTCTTGTCCGGGAAAGTGCCGTTTTTCAGCCCTCAATTCCAGACGGATGAAGACTCCTCACAGGGAAGAGGCTCCCAGGACATAAAGCGATTGTTCCATTTCAAGGGTTAATCGGGCTCCATCATTGACACCTGAGAACCCAAGGTTGCCTCCTATACCCTGGACGCAAAGCTCGACCATGCGGGCTACATGAGGGTCCGGGAAATTGCCGTTTCTCATTCCAGAATTCCAGACCGATGAAGATTCCTCCCTGGGAAAAGGTGTCAGGACAGAAAGCGATTGTTCCTTTTCTAGGGTTAGTGGGGCTCCATCATTGACACCTGAGAGCCCAAGGATGCAACCTTTTCCCTGGGCGCAAAGCTCGACGGAGCGTTCCACGTGCGGGTCCGGGAAAGTGCCATTTTTCAGCCCAGAATTCCAGACCTATGAAGATTCCTCAGAGGGAAAAGGTACCAGGAGACAAAGCCATTGTGTATTTTGTAATGCTAATTGGGCCCCATCATTGGCACCTGAGAGCCCAAGGCTGCCACCTTTTCCCTGGGTGCAAAGCTCGACGGTGCATACCCTGTGCGGGTCCGGGAAAGGGCCGTTTTTCAGCCCAGAATTCCAGACGGAAGTCGATTCCTCTCTGGGAAAAGGTGTCAGGACAGAAAGCCATTGTGCCTTTTCTAGGGGTAATGGGGCCCCATCTTTGGCACCTGAGAGCCCAAGGCTGCCACCTTTTCCCTGGGCGCAAAAGCTCGACGGCGCGTGCCACTTGCAAGTCCGGGAATGTGCCGTTTCTCATCCCAGAATTCCAGGCCAACGAAGATTTCTCCCTGGGAAAAGGTGCCAGGACAGAAAGCCATTGTGCCTTTTCTAGGGTTAATGGGGCCCCAAAATTGGCAGCTGAGAGCCCAGGGCTGCCACCTTTTCCCTGGGCGCAAAGCTCGTCGATGCGTGCCACATGCGGGTAAGGGAAAGAGCAGTTTTCAGCCCAGAATTCCAGACCAATGAAGGTTCCTCCCAGGGAAAAGGTGCCAGGACAGAAAGCAATTGTTCTTTTTCTAGGGGTAATGGGGCACCATCATTGGCACCCGAGAGTCCAAGGCTTTCACCTTTTGCCTGGGCACAAAGGTCGACGGTGCGTTCCACTTGCAGGTCCGGGGAAGTGCCGTTTTTCAGCCCAGAATTCCAGACGGACAAAGATTCCTTCCATGAAAAAGGTGTAAGGACAGAAATCCATTGTGCCTTTTCTATGGTGAATGGGGCCCCATCATTGGCACCTGAGAGCCCAAGGCTGCCACCTTTCCCTGGACGCAAAGCTCGAAGGTGCGTTCCACTTGCGTGTCCAGGAAAGTGCCAATTCTCAGTCCAGAATTCCAAACTGATGAACATTCCTCCCTGTTAAGAGGTGCCAGGTCAGAAAGCGATTGTGCCTTTTGTAGGGTTAATGGGGCCCTAAAATTGGCACCTAAGAGCTGAAGGCTGCCACCTTTTCCCTGGGCGCAAAGCTCAACGGTGCGTATCTTGTGCGGGTCTGAGGAAGTACCGATTTTCAGCCCAAAATTCCAAACCGATGAAGATTCCTCCCTGGGAAAAGGTGCCAGGACAGAAAGCCATTGTGCATTTTGTAAAGGTAATGGGGCCCCATCATTGGCACCTGAGAGTTCATGGCTGCCACCTTTTCCCTGGGCGCAAAGCTCGACGGTGCTTTCCGCGTCCAGTCAGGGAAAGTGCCACTTTTAAGACCAGAATTCCAGAGAAATGAAGATTCCTCTCACAGAAAAGGTGCAAGGACAGAAAGCGATTGTTCCTTTTCTAGGGTTAATCGGGCCCCATCATTGGCACCTGAGAGCCCAAGGATGTCACCTTTTCCCTGGGCGCAAATCTCAACCGTATGTGTCAGGTGCAGGTCCGGGAAAGAGCCGTTTACAGCCCAGAATTCCAGACCGATGAAGATTCCTCCCTGGGAAAAGGTACTAGGAAAGAAAGCTATTTCTCCTTTTCTAGGCTTAATGGGGCCCCATCATTGGCACCTGAGAGCCCAAGGCTGCCAGCTTTACCCTGGTCGCAAAGCTCGACGGAGCATGCTACGTGCGGGTCTGGGAAAGTGCCATTTTTCAGCCCAGAATTGCAGACCGATGAAGATTCCTCCCAGGGAAAAGGTGCCAGGACAGAAAGCAATTGTTCCTTTTCTAGGGGTAATGGGGCTCCATCATTGGCACGTGAGAACCCAAAGCTGCCACCTTTACCCAGGGTGCAATACTCGACGGTGCATAGTTGTGCGGGTCAGGGATAGTGCCGTTTTTTCAGCCCAGAATTCCAGACGGATGAAGATTTCTCACTGGGAAAAGATGCCAGGATAGGAAACGATTGTGCCTTTTCTAGGGTTATTGGTGCCCCATCATTGGCACCTGAGAGTCCAAGGCTGCCACCTTTATCCTGGTCGCAAAGCTCGAAGGTGCGTGCCACTTGCGGGTCCGGGAAAGTGCCGTTTTTCATCCCAGAATTCCAGACCGATGAAGATTCCTCCCAGGGAAAAGGTGCCAGGGGAGAAAACGATTGCTCCTTTTCTAGGGTTAATGGGGCCCCATCATTGGCACCTGAGAGCCCAAGGCTGCCAGTTTTTCCTTGAGCGCAAAGCTGGACTGTACGTGCCAGGTGCACGTCTGAGAATGAGCGGTTTTCATCCCAGAATTCAAGACCGATGAAGATTCTTCCCTGGGAAAATGTTCCAAGAAAGAAATCGATTTCTCCTTTTCTAGGGTTAATGGGGCGCCATCATTGGCACCTGAGAGCCCAAGGCTGCTACCTTTTCCCTGAGCGCAAAGCTAGACTGTGCGTATCATGTTCGGGTTGGGGAAAGTGACGTTTTTCAGCCCAGAATTCTAGACGAACAAAGATTCCTCCCAGAGAGAAGGTGTCAGGCCAGAAAGCAATTGTTCCTTATCTAGGAGTAATGGGGCCTCATCATTGGCAGCTGAGAGCCCAAGGCTTCCACAATTTTCCTTGGCGCAAGATTGATGGTGCGTATTTGTGCGGGTCCTGGAAAGTGCAGATTTTCAGCCCAGAATTCCTGAAGGATGAAGATTCCTCCCAGAGAAGAGCTGTCAGGATGGAAAACGATTGTTCCTTTTCTAGAGTTAATGGGGCCCCATCATTGGCACCTGAGAGACCAAGGCTGACACCTTTTCCCTGGGCACAAAGCTCGACCGTGCGTGCCACGTGCGGATCCGGGAAAGTGCTGATTTTCATCACAGAATTCCAGACAGACGAAGATTCCTAACACGGAAAATGTGTCAGGACAAAAAGGCATTCTGCGTTTTCTAGGGTTAATGGGGCCCCATCATTGGCACGTGAGAGCCCAAGGCTGCCACGTTTTCCCTGGGCGCAAAGCTCCACGGTGCGTTCCGCGTCCGGGTCCTGGAAAATTCCGTTTTTCGGCCCAGAATTCCAGACAGACGAAGATTCCGCCCACGGAAAAGGTGCCTGTACAGAAAGCGATTGTTCCTTTTCTACGGTATATGCGGCCCCATCATTGGCACCTGAGAGCCCAAGGCTGCCACTTATTCCATGTGCGCAAAGCTAGATGGTGCGTGCCATGTGCGGGTTTGGGAAGATGCGGTTTTTCAGCTCAGAATTCCAGATGGACGAAGATTCCTCCAGAGGATAAGATGTCACGATAGAAAGGCATTGATACTTTTCTAAGGTTAATGGGGCCCCATCCTTTGAAGGTGTCGGGACAGAAAGGGATTGTTCCTTTTCCAGGGTTAATGGGGCCCCATCATTGACACCTGAGTGCCCAACGCTGCCACCTTTTCCCTGGGCGCAAATCTGGACATTGCCTACCACTTTTGGGTCCGGGAATGTGCCGTTTTTCAGCCTAGAATTCCAGACACACGAAGATTCCTAACACGAAAAAGGTGTCAGGACAAAAAGGCATTCTGGGTTTTCTAGGGTTAATGGAGCCCCATAATTGGCACCTGAGAGCCCAAGGCTGCCACCATTTCCCTGGGCACAAAGCTCGACCCTGCCTGCCATGTGTGGGTCAGGGAAACTGCCGTTTCACAGCCCACAATTCCAGACAGTTGAAGATACCTCCCTGGGAAAAGGTACCAGGATAGTAAGCAATTGGACTTTTTCTAGGGTGAATGGGACCCCATCATTGGCACCTGAGAGCCCAAGGCTGCCACCTTTTCCCCGGGAAATAAGCTCGACGGTGCGTATTTGTGCGGCTCCAGGAAAGTGCCGATTTTCAGCCCAGAATTCCAGACCAATGAAGATTACTCCCAGGGAAAAGCTGTCAGGATGGAAAGCGATTGTTCTTTTTCTAGGGTTAATGGGGCCCCATCATTGACACACGAGAGCCCAAGGCTCCCTCCTTTACCCTGGGCGCAAAGCTCGACGGTGCATACAACTTGAGGGTCCGGGAAAGTGCTGTTTTTCAGACGAGAATTCCAGACGGACGAAGATTCCTCCCAGGGAAAATGTGCCCGCACGGAAAGTGATTGTGCCTTTTCTAGGGGAAATGGGGCCCCATCATTGACACCTGAGAGGCCAAGGCTGCAACCTTTTCCCTGGGTGCAAATCTCGACGGTGCGTACCTTGTGCGGGTCCGGGAATGTTCCGTAACTCATCCCAGAATTCCAGACTGATGAAGATTCCTCAGAGGGAAAAGCTGCCAAGACACAAAGCCATTGTGTATTTTGTAAAGGTAATGGGGCCCCATCATTGGCAGCTGAGAGCCCAAGGCTGCCACCTATTCCCTGGTTGCAAAGCTCGATGGTGCGTATTTGTGCGGGTCCAGGAAAGTGCCGATTTTCAGCCAGAATTCCAGACGGATGGAGATTCCCCCCAGGGAAAGGCGGTCAGGACAGAAAGGGATTGTGACTTTTCTAGGGTTATTGGGGCCCCATCATTGTCAGCTGAGAAGCCCAAGGATGCCACCTTTTCCCTGGGCGCAAATCTCAACCGTGCGTGCCAGGTGCGGGTCAGGGAAAGTGCCATTTTTCGGCCCAGAATTCCAGACGACCGATTATTCCTCCCTGGGAAAAAGTGCCAGGACAAAGCAATTGTATCTTTTCTAGGGTTAATGGGGCCCCATCATTGGAACCCGAGAGCCCAAGGGTTCCACCATTGTCCTGGGCGCAAAGCTAGACCGTGCATGCCACGTGCGGGTCAGGGAATGTGCCGTTTCTCAGTGCAGAATTCCAGACCGATAACGATTCCTTCCTGGGAAAACGAGCCAGGACAGAAGGGGATTGGACCTTTTCTAGGGTTAATGGGGCCCCATCATTGGAAGCCGAGAGCCTAAGACTTCCAATTTTTCCCTGGGCGCAAACTTGACCGTGCGTACCTTCTGCGGGTCAGGGAAAGTTCAGTTTCTCATCCCAGAATTCCAGACCGATGAAGATTTCTCCCAGGGAAAAGGACCCAGGACAGAAAGCCATTGTGCCTTTTCTAGGGTTATTGGGGCCCCATCATTGGCACCTGAGAGCCCAAGACTGGCACTTTTTCCCTGGGCACAAGCTTGACGGTGCGTGCCACATGCGGGTAAGGGAAAGAGCCGTTTTCAGCCCAGAACTCCAGACCGATGAAGATTCCTCCCAGGTAAAAGGTGCCAGGACAGAAAGCGATTGTTCCAGTTCTAGGGGTAATGGGGCTCCATCATTGGCACGTGAGAGCCCAAAGCTGCCACCTTTACCCAGGTTGCAATACTCGACGGTGCATAGTTGTGAGGGGCAGGGATAGTGCCAATTTTTCAGCCCAGAATTCCAGACGGAGGAAGATTTATCACTGGGAAAAGATGCCAGGACAGGAAACGATTGTGCCTTTTCTAGGGTTATTTGTGCCCCATCATTGGCACCTGAGAGCCCAAGACTGCCACTTTTTCCCTGGGCGCAAGCTCGAAGGTGCGTGCCACTTGCGGGTCCGGGAATGTGCCGTTTTTCCGCCCAGAATACCATATGGATGAAGATGCCTCCCTGAGAAAAGCTGCAGGGACAGAAAGCGATTGGACCTTTTCTAGTGTTAATGAGGTCACATCATTGGCACCTGAGAGCCCAAGGCTGCCACCTTTTCCCTGGGCACAAAGCTCGACGGTGCGTGCCACGTGCGGATCCAAAAAAGTGCCGTTTTCCAGCCCAGAATTCCAGACGGACAAAGATTCCTTCCATGAAAAAGGTGTAAGGACAGAAATGCAGTGTACCTTTTCTAGGGGTAATGGGGCTCCATCATTGGCACCTGAGAGCCCAAGGCTGCCACCTTTTGCCTGGGCGCAAAGCTCGATCGTGTGTTCCACGTCTGGGTCCTGGAAAATGCCGTTTTTCAGCTCAGAATTCCAGAAGGATGAAGATTCCTCCCAGGGAAAACGTACCAGGACACAAAGGGATTGTTCCTTTTCTAGAGTTAATGGGGCCCCATCATTGGCACCTGAGAGTCCAAGGCCCTCATTTTTTCCCTGGGCGTAAAGCTGGATGGTGCATGCCACATGCTCTTTTTTAAGCCCAGAATTCCAGACAGACAAAGATTCCTCCCTGGGAAAAGGTGGCAGGACAGAAAGGGATTGTTCCATTTCTTGTGTTAATACGGCCCCTTCGTTGACTCCTGACAGCCCAAGGCTGCCACCTTTTCCCTGGGCTCAACGCTCGACGGAGTGTGCCAGCGGCGGGTAAGGGTAGATGCTGTTTTTCAGCCCAGATTTCCAGAATGACGAAGATTCCTCATATGGAAAACGTTCCGGGACAGAAAGCGATTGTTCCAGTTCTAGGGTAAATGCGGCCCTCTCATTGCCACATGACAGCCCAAGGCTGTCACCTTTTCCCTGGGCTCAAAGGTCAATGGAGTGTGCCAGGTGGGAGTCCGGGAAAGTGCCGTTTCTCAGCCCAGAATTCCAGATGGACGAGGATTACTGCTAGGGAAAAAAGTGCCAGGACAGAAAGTGATTGTTCCTTTTCTAGGGTTTATGGGGCCCCATCATTGGCACTTGAGAGCCTATGCTGCCACCTTTTCCCTCGGTGAGCACCCCAACGGTCCCTGTCACATGCGGGTTTTTAAAGCCAGAAATTCAGAAAAATGAACATTCTTCCCTTGGAAATCGTGCCAGGACAGAAAGCGATTCTTTTTTTTCTAGGGTTAATGCGGACCCATCTTAGGCACCTGAGAACCCAAGGCTGCCACCTTTTCCCTGGGCTCAAAGCTCGACAGTGCGGGCGAGGTGCGGGTCTGGGAAAGTTCCAGTTTTCAGCCCAGAATTGCAGAGGGCCCAAGATTCCTCCCAGAGAAAAAGGTGCCAGGACAGAAAGGGATTGTGCCTTTTCTAAGAGTAATTGGGCCCATCATTGGCACCTGAGAGCCCAAGGCTGCTACCTTTTCCCTGGGCTCAAAGCTCAACGGAGCGTGCCAAGTGCGGGTGAGGGAAAATGCCGTGTTTCAGCCCAGAATTCCTTACGGACGAAGATTCCTCCCAGGGAAAAGGTGCCAGGACACAAAGCAATTGTGCGTTTTCTAATGTTAATGCAGTCCCACATTTGGCACCAGGGAGTCCAAGGCTGCCACCTCTTCCATGGGCTCAAAGCTCGACGGAGCGTGTCAGTTGCGGGTCAGGGAAAGTGCCGTTTATCAGCGCAGAATTCCAGGCGGTTTAAGATTCTACCCTGGGATAAAGTTCCAAGACAGAAAGCGATTTTTCCATTTCTGGGTTTAAGGCGCTCAATCATTGGCACCTGAGAGCCCAAGGCTGCCACCTTTTCCCTGGCCTCAAAGCTCGACGGAGTGTGCCAGGTGCGGTTCTGAGAAAGCGTAATTTTTCAGCCCAGATTTCCAGAAAAACCAAGATTCCTCCCTAGGAAAAGGTGCCAGGACAGAAAGCGTTTGTTCCTTTTCTAGGGCTAATGGGGCCTCATCATTTGACACCCGACAGCCGAAGGCTGCCACCTTTTCCCTGGGCGCATAGCCCGACGGTGGGTGTCACATGCGGTTTTTTCAGCCCAAAATTCCAGATGGACAATGATTCCTCCCTGGGAAAAGGTGCCAGGACAGAAAGAACTTTCCCAGACCCACACGTGGCAGGCTACGTCGAGCTTTGTTCCCAGTGAAAAGGTGGCAGGCTTGGGCTGTCAAGTGCCAATGAAGGGGCCCCATTAATCCTTAGAAAAGGAACAATCGCTTTCTGTCCTGGCACATTTTCCCTTGGTGGAATCTTGGTTCGTCTGGAATTCTGGGCTGAAAAACCTGCACCTGGCACGCTCCGTCGGGCTATGCGCCCATGGAAAATGTTGAGGCCTTGGACTCTCAGGTGCCAATGATGGGGCCCCATTAACCCAAGAAATGTAAAAATTGCTTTCTGTCCTGGCACCTTTTCCCTGGGAGGAATCTTCGTCCGTCTGGAATTCTGGGCTGAAAAACCGCACTTTCCCTGACTCGCACTTGCCACGCTCCGTCGAGCTTTGCGCCCAGTGAAAAGGTGGCAGTCTTGGGCTCTTAGGTGCCAATGATGGGGCCCCATTAACCCTAGAAAAGGAACAATCACTTTCTGTCCTGGCACCTTTCGCTGGGAGGAATCTTCATCTGTCTGGAATTCTGGGCTGAAAAACAGCACTGACCCGGACCCGCATGTGGCACGCACCGTCGAGCTTTGAGGCTAGGGAAAAGGTGGCAGCCTTGGGCTCTCAGCTGTCAATGATGGGGCCCCAATACCCTTAGAAAAGGCACAATCGCTTTCTATCCTGGCACGTTTTTTCCAGGGAGGAATAATCGTCCGTCTGGAATTCTTGGCTGAAAAAACTGCATGTGGCACGCAACGTCGGGCTTTGCGCCCAAAGGTGGCAGCCTTGGGCTCTCAGGTGCTAATGATGGGGCCCCATTAACCCTAGAAAAGGAACAAACGCTTTCTGTCCTGGCACGTTTTCCCAGGGAGGAATCTTGGTTTGTCTGGAAATCTGGGCTGAAAAATTACGCTTTCCCTGACCCGCACCTGGCACGCTCCGTTGTGCTTTGAGCCCAGGGAAAAGGTGGCAGCCTTGGGCTCTCAGGTTCCAAAAGTGGGGCCCCATTAACACTAGAACAGGAACAATCGCTTTCTGTCCTAGCACATTTTCCCTGCGAGGAATCTTCATCCGTCTGGAAATCTGGTCTGAAAAACCCACAAATGGCACGCACCGTCGGGCTTTGCGTCCAGGAAAAGGTGACAGCCTTGGCCTCTCAGGTGCCAATGAGGGGGCCCCATTAACCCTAGACCTGGAGCAATTGCTTTCTGTCCTGGCACCTTTTTCCTGGGAGGAATCTTCATCCATCTGGAATTCGGGGATGAAAAACTGCATTTGCCGGACCCGCGCATGGCATGCATCGTCGAGGCTTGAGCCCAGGGAAAAGGTGGCAGCCTTGGACTCTCAGCTGCCAGTGATGGGGCCCCATTATTCTTAGAAAAGGCACAATGGCTTTCTGCCCTGGCACCTTTTCCCAGGGAGGAATCATCGTCCGTCTGGAATTCTGGGCTGAAAAAACCGCATGTGGCATGCACCGTCGGGCTTTGCGCCCAGGGAAAAGGTGGCAGCCTTCGGCTCTCAGGTGCCAATGATGGGGCCCCATTAACCCTAGAAAAGAAACAATCGTTTTCTGTCCTGGCACCTTTTCCCTGGGAGCAATCTTGGGCCGTCTGGAAATCTGGGTTGAAAAATTACGCTTTCCAGAACCGCACCTGGCACACTCCGTCGAGCTTTGAGGCCAGGGGAAAGGCGGCAGCCTTGGGCTGCCATCTGCCAATGATGTGGCCCTTTAAACCTAGAAATGGAACAATCACTTTCTGTCTTGGCACTTTATCCCAGGGTAGAATTTTAAACCGCCTGGAATTCCGGGTTGATAAACGGCTCTTTCCCTGACCCGCACCTGGCACGCTCCGTCGTGCTTTGAGCCCAGGGAAAAGGTGACAGCCTTGGGCTCTCAGGTGCCAATGATGGGGCCCCATTACCCCTAAAAAAGGCACAATCGCTTTCTGTGCTAGCACATATTCCCTGGGAGGAATGTCGGTTTGTCTGGAATTCTGAGCTCAAAAACGGCACTATCCCAGACCCGCACTTGGCACGCTGCATCGAGCTTTGAGCCCAGGGAAAAGGTGGCAGCCTTGGGCTCTCAGCTGCCAAAAGTGCGACCGCATTAACACTAGAAAAGTAACAATCGCTTTCTGTCCTGGCACATTTTCCCTAGCAGGAATCTTCATCCGTCTGGAATTCTGGGCTAAAAAACCTGCACTTGGCACGTTCCGTCGAGCTTTGTGCCCAGGGAAAAGGTGGCAGCCTTGGGCTTTCAGGTGCCAATGATGGGGCCCCTTTAACCTAGAAATGGAACAATCCCTTTCTGTCCTGGCACCTTTTCCCAGGGAGGAATCATCGTCCCTCTGGAATTCTGGACTTAAAAAACAGCATGTGGTAGGCACCGTCGGGCTTTCCGCCCAGGGAAAAGGTGGCAGCCTTGGGCTGTCAGTTGTCAATGATGGGGCCCCATTAACCCTAGAAAAGGAACAATTGCTTTCTGTCCTGGCACCTTTTCCCTGGGAGGAATCTTCATCCGTCTGGAATTCTGGGCTGAATAAACGGCATGTGGCACGCACCGTCAGGCTTTTAGCCCAGGGAAAAGGTGGCAGCCTTGAGCTCTCAGGTGCCAAAAGCAGGGCCGCATTTACCCTAGAAAAGGAGCAATCCCTTTCTGTCCTGGCACCTATTCCCTGGGAGGAATCTTGGTCCGTCTGGAATTCTGGGCTGAAAAACTACACTTTCCCTGACCCGCAGGTGGCACGCTCCGTCGATCTTTGAGCCCAGGGAAAAGGTGGCAGCCTTGGGCTCTCAGGTGCCAGTGATGGGGCCCCAATATTCTTCAAAAAGGCACAATGGCTTTCTGCCCTGGCACCTTTTTCCTGGGAGGAATCTTCATGCATCTTGAATTCTGGGATGAAAAACGGCATTTGCCCGACCCGCACATGGCATGCACCGTCGAGGTTTGAGCCCAGGGAAAAGGTGGCAGCCTTGGGCTCTCAGCTGCCAAAGAAGGGGCTGCATTAACCCTAGAAAAGGAGCAATCGCTCTTTGTCCCAGCACCTTTTTCCTGGGAGGAATCATCGTTACTCTGGAATTCTGGGCTGAAAAATCCGATTGTGGCATGCACCGTCGGGCTTTGCGCCCAGGGAAAAGGTGGCAGCCTTCGGCTCTCAGGTGCTAATGATGGGGCCCCATTAACCCTAGAAAAGGAACAAACACTTTCTGTCCTGGCACTTTTTAGTTGGCAGGAATCTTCATCCGTCTGGAAATCTGGGCTGAAAAATTACGCTTTCCCAGAACCGCGCCTGGCACACTCCGTCAAGCTTTGAGGCCAGGGAAAAGGTGGCAGCCTTGGGCTCTCAGGTGCCAATGATGGGGCCCCATTAAACCTTGAAATAGAACAATCGTTTTCTGTCCAGGAACTTTATCCCAGGGTAGAATCTAAAAACTTCTGGAATTCTGGGCTGATAAACGGCACGTTCCCTGACCTGCACCTGGTACCCTCCGTCGTGCTTTGAGGCCAGGGAAAAGGTGGCAGCCTTGGGCTCTCAGGTGCCAATGATGGTGCCCCGTTACCCCAAGAAAAGGAACAATCCCTTTCTGTCCTAGCACCTTTTCCCTGGGAGGAATCTTGGTCCATCTGGAATTCTGGGCTGAAAAAAGGCACTTTACCTGACCCGCAGGTGGCACGCACCGTCGATCTTTGAGCCCAGGGAAAAGGTGGCAGTCTTGGGCTCTCAGGTGGCAATGATGGGGCCCCATTAAGCCAAGAAATGGAACAATCCCTTTCTTTCCTGGCATTTTTTCCCAGGGAGGAATCATCCTCCGTCTGGAATTCTGGGCTTAAAAAACAGCATGTGGCATGCACCGTCCGGCTTTGCGGCAAGGGAAAAGGTGGCGGCCTTGGACTCTCAGGTGCCAATGATGGGGCCCCATTAACCCAAGAAATGTAAAAATCGCTTTCTGTCCTGGCATCTCTTCCCTGGGAGGAATCTTCATCTGTCTGGAATTCTGGGCTGAAAAAAGGCACTTACCCTGACCCGCACCTGGCACACTCCGCCAAGCTTTGAGCCCAGGAAACAGGTGGCAGCCTTGGGCCCTCAGCTGCCAATGATGGGGCCCCATTACCCCTAGAAAAAGGCACAATCACTTTCTGTGCTAGTACCTATTCCCTGGGAGGAATCTTGGTCCATCTGTAATTCTGTGCTGAAAAGCGGCACTTTCCCTAACCAGCACTTGGCATGCTGCAGCGAGCTTTGAGCCCAGGGAAAAGGTGGCAGCCTTGGGCTCTCAGCTGCCAAAATTGAGGCCGCATTAACACTAGAAAAATAACAATCGCGTTCTATCCTGGCACATTTTCCCTGGGAGGAATCTTCATCCGTCTGGAATTCTGGGCTAAAAAGCCCGCATGTGGCACACACCGTCGGTCATTGCGCCCAGGGAAAAGGTGGCAGCCTTCGGCTCTCATGTGCCAATGATGGGGCCCCATTATTCTTAGAAACGGCACAATCGCTTTCTGTCCTGGCACGTTTTCCCTGGGAGGAATCTTCATCCATCTGAAATTCTGGGATGAAAAACATCATTTGCCGGACCCGCACTTGGCATGCACTGTCGAGCTTTGAGCCCATGGTAAAGGTGGCAGCCTTGGGCTCTCAGCTGCCAACGGTGGGACTGCATTAACCTTAGAAAAGGAACAATAGCTTTCTGTCCTGGCGAGTTTCTCCCAGGGTGAAATCATCGTCCGTCTGGAATTCTGGGCTGAATAAACGGCATGTGGCACGCACTGTCAGGCTTTGAGCCCAGGGAAAAGGTGGCAGCCTTGGGCTCTCAGCTGCCAAAGATGGGGCTGCATTAATGCTAGAAAAGGAACAATCGCTTTCTGTCCTGGCACATTTTCCCTGGGAGGAATCTTCATCCGTCTGGAAATCTGGTCTGAAAAACCCGCAAATGGCACGCACCGTCGGGCTTTGCGTCCAGGAAAAAGTGACAGCCTTGGGGTCTCAGGTGGCAATGAGGGGCCCCCATTAACCCTAGACCTGAAACACTCGCTTTCTGTCCTGGCACCTTTTTCCCGGGAGGAATCTTCATCCATCTGGAATTCGGGGATGAAAAGCTGCATTTGCTGGACCCGCGCATGGCATGCACCGTCGAGGCTTGAGCCAAGGAAAAAGGTCGCAGCCTTGGTCTCTCAGGTGCCAATGATGGGGCCCCATTACCCCTAGAAAAAGGCACAATCACTTTCTGTGCTAGTACCTATTCCCTGGGAGGAATCTTGGTCCATCTGTAATTCTGTGCTGAAAAGCGGCACTTTCCCTAACCAGCACTTGGCATGCTGCAGCGAGCTTTGAGCCCAGGGAAAAGGTGGCAGCCTTGGGCTCTCAGCTGCCAAAATTGAGGCCGCATTAACACTAGAAAAATAACAATCGCGTTCTATCCTGGCACATTTTCCCTGGGAGGAATCTTCATCCGTCTGGAAATCTGGTCTGAAAAACCCGCAAATGGCACGCACCGTCGGGCTTTGCGTCCAGGAAAAAGTGACAGCCTTGGGGTCTGAGGTGGCAATGAGGGGCCCCCATTAACCCTAGACCTGAAACACTCGCTTTCTGTCCTGGCACCTTTTTCCCGGGAGGAATCTTCATCCATCTGGAATTCGGGGATGAAAAGCTGCATTTGCTGGACCCGCGCATGGCATGCACCGTCGAGGCTTGAGCCAAGGAAAAAGGTCGCAGCCTTGGTCTCTCAGGTGCCAATGATGGGGCCCCATTACCCCTAGAAAAAGGCACAATCACTTTCTGTGCTAGTACCTATTCCCTGGGAGGAATCTTGGTCCATCTGTAATTCTGTGCTGAAAAGCGGCACTTTCCCTAACCAGCACTTGGCATGCTGCAGCGAGCTTTGAGCCCAGGGAAAAGGTGGCAGCCTTGGGCTCTCAGCTGCCAAAATTGAGGCCGCATTAACACTAGAAAAATAACAATCGCGTTCTATCCTGGCACATTTTCCCTGGGAGGAATCTTCATCCGTCTGGAATTCTGGGCTAAAAAGCCCGCATGTGGCACACACCGTCGGTCATTGCGCCCAGGGAAAAGGTGGCAGCCTTCGGCTCTCATGTGCCAATGATGGGGCCCCATTATTCTTAGAAACGGCACAATCGCTTTCTGTCCTGGCACGTTTTCCCTGGGAGGAATCTTCATCCATCTGAAATTCTGGGATGAAAAACATCATTTGCCGGACCCGCACTTGGCATGCACTGTCGAGCTTTGAGCCCATGGTAAAGGTGGCAGCCTTGGGCTCTCAGCTGCCAACGGTGGGACTGCATTAACCTTAGAAAAGGAACAATAGCTTTCTGTCCTGGCGAGTTTCTCCCAGGGTGAAATCATCGTCCGTCTGGAATTCTGGGCTGAATAAACGGCATGTGGCACGCACTGTCAGGCTTTGAGCCCAGGGAAAAGGTGGCAGCCTTGGGCTCTCAGCTGCCAAAGATGGGGCTGCATTAATGCTAGAAAAGGAACAATCGCTTTCTGTCCTGGCACATTTTCCCTGGGAGGAATCTTCATCCGTCTGGAAATCTGGTCTGAAAAACCCGCAAATGGCACGCACCGTCGGGCTTTGCGTCCAGGAAAAAGTGACAGCCTTGGGGTCTCAGGTGGCAATGAGGGGCCCCCATTAACCCTAGACCTGAAACACTCGCTTTCTGTCCTGGCACCTTTTTCCCGGGAGGAATCTTCATCCATCTGGAATTCGGGGATGAAAAGCTGCATTTGCTGGACCCGCGCATGGCATGCACCGTCGAGGCTTGAGCCAAGGAAAAAGGTCGCAGCCTTGGTCTCTCAGGTGCCAATGATGGGGCCCCATTAACCCTAGAAAAGGAACAATCGCTTTCTCTCCTGGCACCTTTTCCCTGGGAGGAATCATCGTTAGTCTGGAATTCTGGACTGAACAAACCGCACTTGGCACGCTCCGTCGAGCTTTGAGCCCAGGGAAAAGGTGGCAGCCTTGGGTTGTCAGGTGCCAATGATGGGGCCCCATTAACCCTAGAAAAGAAACAATCGCTTTCTGTCCTGGCACCTTTTCCCTGGAAGCAATCTTGGGCCATCTGGAAATCTGGGTTGAAAAATTACGCTTTCCAGAACCGCACCTGGCACACTCCGTCGAGCTTTGAGGCCAGGGGAAAGGCGGCAGCCTTGGGCTGCCATGTGCCAATGATGTGGCCCTTTAAACCTAGAAATGGAACAATCACTTTCTGTCTTGGAACTTTATCCCAGGGTAGAATCTTAAACCGCCTGGAATTCCGGGTTGATAAACGGCTCTTTCCCTGACCCGCACCTGGCATGCTCCGTCGTGCTTTGAGCCCAGGGAAAAGGTGACAGCCTTGGGCTCTCAGATGCCAATGATGGGGCCCCATTACCCCTAGAAAAGGCACAATCGCTTTCTGTGCTAGCACATATTCCCTGGGAGGAATCTCGGTCCGTCTGGAATTCTGGGCTGAAAAACGGCACTATCCCGGACCCGCACTTGGAAAGCTCCATCGAGCTTTGAGCCCAGGGAAAAGGTGGCAGCCTTGGGCTCTCAGCTGCCAAAAGTGCGACCGCATTAACACTAGAAAAGTAACAATCGCTTTCTGTCCTGGCACATTTTCCCTGGAAGGAATCTACATCCGTCTGGAATGCTGGGCTGAAAAAACCTGCACTTGGCATGCACCGTCGAGCTTTGCGCCCAGGGAAAAGGTGGCAGCCTTTGGCTCTCAGGTGCCAATGATGGGGTCCCATTAACCCAGAAAAGGAACAATCCCTTTCTGTCCTGGCACCTTTTCCCAGGGAGGAATCATCGTCCCTCTGGAATTCTGGGCTTAAAAAACAGCATGTGGTAGGCACCGTCGGGCTTTCCGCCCAGGGAAAAGGTGGCAGCCTTGGACTCTCAGGTGCCAATGATGGGGCCCCATTAACCCAGGAATAGTAAAAATCGCTTTCTGTCTTGGTACCTTTTCCCAGGGTGGAATCTTCGTCTCTCCGGAAATCTGGGCTGAAAAACTACACTTTCCCTGGCACGAATGTGGCACGCTCCGTCGAGGTTTGCCCCCAGGGAAAAGGGGGCAGTCTTGGGCTCTCAGGTGTCAATGATGGGGCCCCATTAACCCTAGAAAAGGAACAATCCCTTTCTCTCCTGGCACCTTTTCCCTGGGAGGAATCTTAATCCGTCTGGAATTCTGGGATGAAAAAAGGCATTTCCCAGATCTGCACCTGGCATGCACCGTCGATCTTTGCGCCCACGGTAAAGGTGGCAGCCTTGGGCTCTCAGCTGCCAAAGATGGAGCCGCATTAACCTTAGAAAAGGAACAATCGCTTTCTGTCCTGGCGAGTTTCTCCCAGAGAGCAATCATCGTCTGTCTGGAATTCAGGGCGGAATAAAGGGCATGTGGCACGCGCCGTCAGGCTTTGAGCCCAGGAAAAAGGTGACAGCCTTGGGCTGTCAGGTGCCAATGAGGGGGCCGCATTTACCCTAGAACTGGAACAATCGCTTTCGTCCTGGCACTTTTTCCCTGGGAGGAATCTTCGTCAGTCTGGAAATCTGGGCTGAAAAAAGGCACGTACCCTGACCCGCACCTGGTACTCTCCGTAGTGCTTTGAGACCAGGGAAAAGGTGGCAGTCTTGGGCTCTGAGTTGCCAATGATGGAGCCCCATTACCCCAAGAAAAGGAACAATCCCTTTCTGTCCTGGCACCTATTCCCTGGGAGGAATCTTGGTCCGTCTGGAATTCTGGGCTGAAAAAAGGCACTTTCCCTTACCCGCACATGGCACGCATCGTCGATCTTTGAGCCCAGGGAAAAGGTGGCAGCCTTGGGCTCTCAGGTGCCAGTGATGGGGCCCCTTTATTCTTAGAAAAGGCACAATGGCTTTCTGCCCTGGCACCTTTTTCCTGGGAGGAATCTTCATCCATCTTGAATTCTGGGATAAAATACGGCATTTGCCGGACCCGCACATGGCATGCACCGTCGAGGTTTGAGCCCAGGGAAAAGGTGGCAGCCTTGGGCTCTCAGCTGCCAAAGATGGGGCTGCATTAACCCTAGAAAAGGAACAATCGCTTTCTCTCCTGGCAGCTTTTCCCTGGGAGGAATCATCGTTAGTCTGGAATTCAGGGCTGAAAAAAACGCATGTGGCATGCACCGTCGGGCTTTGTGCCCAGGGAAAAGGTGGCAGCCTTCGGCTCTCAGGTGCCAATGATGGGGCCCCATTAACCCTAGAAAAGGAACAAACACTTTCTGTCCTGGCACTTTTTAGTTGGCAGGAATCTTCATCCGTCTGGAAATCTGGGCTGAAAAATTACACTTTCCCGGAACCGCACCTGGCACACTCCGTCGAGCTTTGAGGCCAGGGAAAAGGTGGCAGCCTTGGGCTCTCAGGTGCCAATGATGGTGCCCCGTTACCCCAAGAAAAGGAACAATCCCTTTCTGTCCTGGTACCTTTTCGCAGGGAGGAATCATCGTCCCTCTGGAATTCTGGGCTTTAAAAACTGCATGTGGTAGGCACCGTCAGGCTTTCCGCCCAGGGAAAAGGTGGCAGCCTTGGACTCTCAGGTTCCAGTGATGGGGCCCCATTAACCCAGGAAATGTAAAAATCACTTTCTGTCTTGGCACCTTTTCCCAGGGTGGAATCTTTGTCTGTCCGGAAATCTGGGCTGAAAAACTACACTTTCCCTGGCACGAATGTGGCACGCTCCATCGAGGTTTGAGCCCAGGGAAAAGGTGGCAGTCTTGGGCTCTCAGGTGTCAATGATGGGTCCGCATTAACCCTAGAAATTGAACAATCGCTTTCTCCCCTGGCACTTTATCCCAGGGTAGAATCTTAAACCCCCTGGTATTCCGGGCTGATAAACGGCACTTTCCCTAAACCGCACGTGGCTCACTCCGTCGTGCTTTGAGCCCAGAGAAAAGGTGGCACCCTTGGGCTCTCAGGGGTCAAAAGTGGGCTCACATTAACACTAGAAAAAGAACAATCTCATTCTGTCCAGGCACGTTTTACCTGGCAGGAATCTTCATCTGTCTGGAATTCTGGGTTGAATAACCCGCAAGTGGCACGCGCCGTCGGACTTTGAGCCCAGGGAAAAGGTGGCAGCCTTGGGCTCTTAGGTGCCAGTGATGGGGCCCAATTACCCCTAGGAAAGGCACAATCACTTTCTGTCTTGGCACATTTTCCCTGGGAGGAATCTTCTGTCTGGAATTCTGGGCTGAAAAATGGCACTTTCCTGAACCCGCACTTGGTACGCTCCATCGAGCTTTGAGCCCAGGCAAAAGGTGGCAGCCTTGGACTCTCAGGTGCCAATGATGGGGCACCACTACTCTTAGAAAAGGAACAATCGCTGTCTGTCCCAGCACCTTATCCCTGGGAGGAATCTTGGGCCGTCTGGAATTCTGGGCTGAAAAATGGCATTTTCCCGGAGACGCACGTGCCACGTTCCGTCGAGGTTTGAGCCCAGGGGAAAGGTAGCCACCTTGGGCTCTCAGGTGCCAATGATGGGGCCCCATTAACCTAGAAAAGGAACAAACGCTTTTTGTCCTGGCACATTTTCCCTGGGAGGAATCTTGGGCCGTCTGGAATTCTGGGCTGAAAATCAGCATTTTCCCAGACCCCCACCTTGCCTGCACTGTCGAGCTTTGAGGCCAGGGAAAAGGTGGCAGCTTTGGGCTCTCAGGTGTCAATGATGGAGCCCCATTAACCCTAGAAAAGGAACAATCGTTTTCTGTCCTGACACCTTTTCCCTGGGAGGAATCTTCATCCATCTAGAATTCTGGGATGAAAAACCCGCATGTGACATGGACCTTTGGGGTGTACGCCCAGAGAAAGGGTGGCAGCCTTGGGCTCTCAGGTGTCAATGATGGGGCTGCATTAACCCTAGAAAGGGAACAATCGATTTCTGTCCTGGGAGCCTTTTCCCTGGGAGGAATCATCGTTAGTCTGGAATTCTGGGCTGAAAAAACCGCATGTGGCATGCACCGCCGGGCTTTGCGCCCAGGCAAAAGGTGGCAGCCTTGGGCTCTCATGTGCCAATGATGGGGCCCCATTATCCCTAGAAAAGGCACAATTGCTTTCTGTCCTGGCACCTTTTCCCTAGGAGGAATCTTCATTGGTCTGGAATTCTGGAATGAGAAACGGCAATTTCCCGGACCCTCACGTAGCACGCATGGTCGAGCTTTGCACCCAGGGTATAGGAGGCAACCTTGGGCTCTCAGGTGCCAATGATGGGGCCCGATTAACCATAGAAATGGAACAATTGCTTTCTGTCCTGGGAGCCTCTTCCCTGTGAGGAGTCTTCATCCGTCTGGAATTCAGCGCTGAAAAACGGCACTTTCCCGGACAAGAAAGTGGTACGCGCCGTTCATGTTTGCGCCCAGGGAAAAGGTGGCAGCCTTGGGCTCTCAGGTGCCAATTTTTGGGCCCCATTAACCCTAGAAAAAGCACAATGGCTTTCTGTCCTGGCACCTTTTCCCAGGGAGAAATCTTCGCTGGCCTGGAATTCTGGGATGAGAAACGGCACTTTCCCGGACTTGCAAGTGGCACGCGCCGTCGACATTTGCGCCCAGGGAAAAGGTGGCAGCCTTGGGCTCTCAGGTGCCAAAGATGGGGCCCCATTACCCCTAGAAAAGGCACAATGGCTTTCTGTCCTGACACCTTTTCCCAGGGAGAAATCTTCGCTGGCCTGGAATTCTGGGATGAGAAACGGCACATTCCCGGACTTGCAAGTGGCATGCACCCTCAAGCTTTGCGCCAAGGGAAAAGGTGGTAGCCCTGGGCTCTCAAATGCCAAAGATGGGGCCCCATTATCCCTAGAAGAGGCACAATGGCTTTCTGTCCTGACACCTTTTCCAAGGGAGGATTTGACTTCCGTCTGGAATTCTGGGCTGAAAAACGGCCCTTCCCCGGACCCACACAGGGTATGCATCGTCAAGCTTTGCACCCAGGGAAAAGGTGGCAGCCTTGGGCTCTCAGGTGCCAATGATGGGGCCCAATTAGCATTACAAAATACACAATGGCTTTGTCTCCTGGCACCTTTTCCCTTTGAGGAATCTTCATAGGTCTGGAATTCTGGGCTGAAAAATGCACTTTCCCGGACCTGCATGTGGAACGCTCCGTCGAGCTTTGCGCCCAGGGAAAAAAGGTGGCAGCTTTGGGCTCTCAGGTGTCAATTTTGGGGCTCCATTAACCCTAGAAAAGGCACAATTGCTTTCTGTCCTGGCACCTTTTCCCTGGGAGAAATCTTCATTGGCCTCGAATTCTGGGATGAGAAACAGCACATTCCTGGACCCGCAAGTGGCACGCACCGTCGAGCTTTGCGCTCAGGGAAAAGGTTGCAGCCTTGGGCTCTCAGGTGCCAATGATGGGTCCCCATTACTCCTAGAAAAGGAGAAATCCATTCCTGTCCTGGCACCTTTTCCCAGGGAGGAATCTTCATTGGTCTGGAATTCTGGAATGAGAAACGGCAATTTCCTGGACCCTCACGTAGCACGCATGGTCGAGCTTTGCACCCAAGGTATAGGAGGCAACCTTGGGCTCTCAGGTGCCAATGATGGGGCCCGATTAACCCTAGAAATGGAACAATCGCTTTCTGTCCTGGGAGCCTCTTCCCTGTGAGGAGTCTTCATCCGGCTGGAATTCAGGGCTGAAAAATGGCACTTTCCCGGACCCGCACAGGGTACGCACTGTCGAGCTTTGCACCCAGGGAAAAGGTGACAGCCTTGGGTATTCAGGTGCCAATGATGGGGCGCCATTACCATTACAAAATACACAATGGCTTTGTCTCCTGGCACCTTTTCCCTCTGAGGAATCTTCATCGGTCTGGAATTCTGGGCTGAAAAATGGAACTTTCCCGGACCTGCATGTGGAACGCTCCGTCGAGCTTTGCGCCCAGGCAAAACGTGGCAGCCTTGGGCTCTCAGGTGTCAATTTTGGGGCCCCATTAACCCTAGAAAAGGCACAATCGCTTTCTGTCCTGGCACCTTTTACCTGGGAGGAATTTTCGTCCGTCTGGAATTCTGGGCTGAAAAACGGCACTTCCCCGAACCTGCAAATGGAATGCACCGTCGAGCTTTGCGCCCAGCAAAATGTGGCAGACTTGAGCTCTCAGGTGCCAAAGATGGGGCCCCATTATCCCTAGAAAAGGCACAATGGCTTTCTGTCCTGACACCTTTTCCCAGGGAGGAATTGACTTCCGTCTGGAATTCTGGGCTGAAAACGGCACATTCCCTTACTCGGATGTGGCATGCACCGTCGAGCTTTGCGCCCAGGGAAACGGTGGCAGCCCTGGGCTCTCAGGTGCCAATTTTGGGGCCCCATTAACCCTAGAGAAGGCACAATCGCTTTCTGTCCTGGCACCTTTTCCCAGGGAGAAATCTTCGCTGGCCTGGAATTCTGGGATGAGAAACGGCACATTCCCGGACTTGCAAGTGGCACGCACCCTCAAGCTTTGCGCCAAGGGAAAAGGTGGTAGCCCTGGGCTCTCAGGTGCCAAAGATGGGGCCCCATTACCCCTAGAAAAGGCACAATGGCTTTCTGTCCTGACACCTTTTCCCAGGGAGGATTTGACTTCCGTCTGGAATTCTGGGCTGAAAAACGGCGCTCTCCCGGACCCGCCCAGGGTATGCATCGTCAAGCTTTGCACCCAGGGAAAAGGTGGCAGCCTTGGGCTCTCAGGTGCCAGTGATGGTGCCCCATTACCCCTAGAAAAAGAACAATCGCTTTCTGTCCTGGAAGACTCTTCCCTGTGAGGGGTCTTCATCAGTCTGGTATTCAGGGGTGAAAAACGGCACTTTCCCGGACAAGAAAGTGGTACGTGCCGTTGATGTTTGTGCCCACGGAAACATATTTCAGGGCACATATTTCTTATGGTTTTCAAAAGTAAATCATATGCATCTAAAACTCCAGGGCTGGAGCTTGCTTTCAAGGTGAAAAGCACTGTTCTTCCTTAGGGAAGGCTCAACGAGCAAAATGCAGCTTTGCTTTGCTAACAAGTGAAACAGTCGATTCCTGTCACACAGAAGGCATCAGGACACATATTTCTTATGGCTTTAGACAGATTCTCATATGCACCTGAGAATCCAGGACTCGATCTTTCTTTCTCGGTGAAAAACAACTTTTTCCTTAGGGGAAGCTCATCTCGCAAAATTTTCAATGTGCAATTTTCAGAGCAACTTTTCGTTGCTAACAAGAGAAACGCTGATTCTTGCAAGACAGAAGGCATAAGGACACACATGTCTTATGGCTTTGATAAGTGAATCATATGCATCTGAGAATCCAGGCCTGAATCTTTCTTTCTCCGTGAAAAGCACAGTGGTTCTTTAGAGGAGCTCATCTCGCAAAGTGCAACTAACTCTCCCATGATCTGCTAAAGTGTGCCAAGGTTGATTCGTGCCAGACAGAAGGCTGCAAGATACATATTTTTTATGGATTTTGAAAGAGAATTATATGCATCAGATAATCCATGCCTGGAACTTTCTTATTTGGGAAAAGCACAAGTGCCCCTTGAAGCAAGTTCATTTCGCAAAGTGTAAATAGAACTCCCATGGTCCTTTAACAAGTGAAACATATGGTTCCTGCAAGACAGAACATATAAAGAAACACATTTCTTATGGTTTTGGAAAGTGAATCCTATGCATCTGAGAATCGAGGCATGGAGCATTCTTACTCTGGGAAAAGCACAGGTGCTCCTTTTAGGAAGTTCATCTCGCAAAGTGCAGCTAATAGTCACATGCTCTGTTAACAACTGTAAGAGTTGATTCCTGCCAGACAGAAGGCATAAGGACACACATTTCTTATGGCTTTGATAAGTGAATCATATGCATTCGAGAATGCCGGTCTGGAGCTTTCTTTCTTGGCGAAAACACAGTTGGTACGCACGGGAAGCTCCTATCGCAAAGTGCACTTTTGCTCTTCTAACACGTGACACTCTTGATTTCTGACAGACAGGAGACATCAGGGCCCATATTTCTTATGGTTTTGGAAAGTAAAACATATACATCTAAAACTCCAGGGCCGGAGCTTGCTTTCGCTGTGCAAAGCACTGTTGTTCCTTAGGGGAAGCTCAACGAGCAAAGTGCAACTTTGCTTTGCTAACAAGTGAAACAGTCGATTCCTGTCAGACAGAAGGCATCAGGACACAGTATTCTTATGGCTCTGGCTAGTGCATCACATGCATCTGAGAATCCAGGACTGGAGCTCTCTTTCTGGATGCAAAGCACAGTTGTTCTTTAGGAGAAGTTCAGCTGGCAAAGAGTATCATTATTCTGCTATCAAGTGAAACAGTCGATTCCCGTCAGAAAGAATGTATCAGGACCCATATTTCTTATGGCTTTAGAAAGATTCCCATATGCATCTGAGAATCCAGGACTGGATTTTTCTTTCTGGGTGAAAAACAACCTTGTTCCTTAGGGGAAGCTCATCTCGCAAAGTGCAACTTTTCGTTGCTAACAAGAGAAACAGCTGATTCTTTCAAGACAGAAAGCATAAGGACACACATTTCTTATGGCTTTGATACGTGAATCCTATGCATTCGAGAATGCAGGTCTGGAGCTTTCTTTCTTGGTGAAAACACAGTTGTTACGTACGGGAAGCTCCTATCGCAAAGTGCACCTTTGCTCTTCTAACACGTGACACTCTTGATTTCTGACAGACAGGAGACATCAGGGCACATATTTCTTATGGTTTTGGAAAGTAAATCATATACATCTAAAACTCCAGGGCTGGAGCTTGCTTTCGCTGTGGAAAGCACTGTTTTTCCTTAGGGGAAGCTCAACGAGCAAAGTGCAACTTTGCTTTGCTAACAAGTGAAACAGTCGATTCCTGTCAGACAGAAGGCATCAGGACACAGTATTCTTATGGCTCTGGCTAGTGAAATACATGCATCTGAGAATCCAGGACTGGAGCTCTCTTTCTGGATGCAAAGCACAGTTGTTCTTTAGGAGAAGTTCTGCTCGCAAAGAGTAGCATTATTCCGCTATCAAGTGAAACAGTCGATTCCCGTCAGAAAGAATGTATCAGGACCCATATTTCTTATGGCTTTAGAAAGATTCCCATATGCATCTGAGAATCCAGGACTGGATTTTTCTTTCTGGGTGAAAAACAACCTTGTTCCTTACGAGAAGTTCATCTCGCAAAGTGCAACTTTTCCTTGCTAACAAGAGAAACAGCTGATTCTTGCAAGACAGAAAGCATAAGGACACACATTACTTATGGCTTTGGTAAGTGAATAATATCCATCTGAGAATCCAGGACTGGATTTTTCTTTCTCGGTTTAAAAACAACCTTGTTCCTTAGGGGAAGCTCATCTCGCAAAGTGCAACTTTTGGTTGCTAACAAGAGAAACAGCTGATTCTTTCAAGACAGAAAGCAAAAGGACACACATTTCTTGTGGCTTTGGTAAGTGAATCATATGCATTTGAGAATGCAGGTCTGGAGCTTTCTTTCTTGGTGAAAACACAGTTGTTACGTACGGGAAGCTCCTATCGCAAAGTGCATCTTTGCTCTTCTAACACGTGAAACTCTTGATTTCTGACAGAGAGGCCACATCAGGGCACACATTTCTTATGGTTTTGGAAAGTAAATCATATACATCTAAAACTCCAAGGCTGGAGCTTGCTTTCACGGTGCAAAGCACTGTTGTTCATTAGGGGAAGCTCAATGAGCAAAGTGCAACTTTGCTTTGCTAACAAATGAAACAGTCGATTCCTGTCAGAGAGAAGGCATCAGGACACAGTATTCTTATGGCTTTGGCTAGTGAATCACATGCATTAGAGAATCCAGGACTGGAGCTCTCTTTCTGGATGCAAAGCACTGTTGTTCCTTAGGGGAAGTTCAACGAGGAAAGTGCAACTTTGCTTTGCTAACAAGTGAAACAGTCGATTCCTGTTCAGATAGAAGGCATCAGGACACAGTATTCTTATGGCTCTGGTTAGTGAATCACATGCATCAGGGAATCCAGGACTGGAGCCCTCTTTCTGGATGCAAAGCACAGTTGTTCCTTAGGGGAAGTTCAGCTCGCAAAGCATAGCATTTTTCGGCTAACAAGTGAAACAGTCGATTCCTGCCAGAAAGAATGTATCAGGACACATATTTCTTATGGCTTTAGAAAGATTCTCATATGCATCTGAGAATCCAGGACTGGATCTTTCTTTCTCGGAGAAAAACAACGTTGTTCATTAGGGGAGCTCATCTCCCAAAGTGCAACTTTTCATTGCTAACAAGAGAAACAGCTGATTCTTGCAAGACAGCAAGCATAAGGACGCAAATTTCTTATGGCTTTGGTAAGTGAATAATATGCATCTGAGAATCCAGGACTGGATCTTTCTTTCTCGGTGAAAAACAACTTTGTTCCTTCGGGGAAGCTCATCTCGCAAAGTGCAACTTTTCGTTGCTAACAAGAGAAAGAGCTGATTCTTTCAAGACAGAAAGCAAAAGGACAAACATTTCTTATGGCTTTGGTAAGTGAATAATATGCATCTGAGAGTCCAGGACTGGATCTTTCTTTCTCGGTGAAAAACAACTTTGTTCCTTAGGGGAAGCTCAACTCGCAAAGTGCAACTTTTTTTTGCTAACAAGAGAAACAGCTGATTCTTTCAAGACAGAAAGTAAAAGGACACACATTTCTTATGGTTTTGATAAGTGAATCATATGCATTCGAGAATGCAGGTCTGGAGCTTTCTTTCTCGGTGAAAACACAGTTGTTACGTTCGGGAAGCTCCTATCGCAAAGTGCACCTTTGCTCTTCTAACACGTGAAACTCTTGATTTCTGACAGACAGGAGACATCAGGGCACATATTTCTTATGGATTTGGAAAGTAATTCATATACATCTAAAACTCCAGGGCTGGAGCTTGCTTTCGCTGTGGAAAGCACTGTTGTTCCTTAGGGGAAGCTCAACGAGCAAAGTGCAACTTTTCGTTGCTAACAAGTGAAACAGTCGATTCCTGTCAGACAGAAGGCATCAGGACACACATTTCTTATGGCTTCGGTAAGTGAATAATATGCATCTGAGAATCCAGGACTGGATCTTTCTTTCTCGCTGAAAAACAACCTTGTTCCTTAGGGGAAGCTCATCCCGCAAAGTGCAACTTTTCGTTGCTAACAAGAGAAACAGCTGATTCTTTCAAGAAAGAAAGCAAAAGGACACACATTTCTTATGGCTTTGATAAGTGAATCATATGCATTCGAGAATGCAGGTCTGGAGCTTTCTTTCTTTGTGAAAACACAGTTGTTACATACGGGAAGCTCCTATCGCAAAGTGCACCTTTGCTCTTCTCACACGTGAAACTCTTGATTTCTGACAGAGAGGCCACATCAGGGCACATATTTCTTATGGTTTTGGAAAGTAAATCATATACATCTAGAACTCCAAGGCTGGAGCTTGCTTTCGCTGTGCAAAGCACTGTTGTTCATTAGGGGAAGCTCAACGAGCAAAGTGCAACTTTGCTTTGCTCGCAACTGAAACGGTCGATTCCTATCAGACAGAAGGCATCAGGACACAGTATTCTTATGGCTCTGGCTAGTGAATCACAAGCATCAGAGAATACAGGACTGGAGCTCTGTTTCTAGATGCAAAGCACTGTTGTTCCTTAAGGGAATCTCAACGAGCAAAGTGCAACTTTGCTTTGCTAACAAGAGAAACAGTCGATTCCTGTAAGACAGAAGGCATCAGGACACACATTTCTTATGGCTTCGGTAGTGAATAATATGCATCTGAGAATCCAGGACTGGATCTTTCTTTCTCGGTGAAAAACAACTTTGTTCCTTAGGGGAAGCTTAACTCTCAAAGTGCTACTTTTCGTTGCTAACAAGAGAAACAGCTGATTCTTTCAAGACAGAAAGCATAACGACACACATTTCTTATGGTTTTGATAAGTGAATCATATGCATTCGAGAATGCAGGTCTGGAGCTTTCTTTCTCGGTGAAAACACAGTTGTTACGTACTGGAAGCTCCTATCGCAAAGTGCACCTTTGCTCTTCTAACACGTGAAACTCTTGATTTTTGACAGACAGTAGACATCAGGGCACATATTTCTTATGGTTTTGGAAAGTAATTCATATACATCTAAAACTCCAGGGCTGGAGCTTGCTTTCGCTGTGCAAAGCACTGTTGTTCCTTAGGGGAAGCTCAACGAGCAAAGTGCAACTTTTCGTTGCTAACAAGTGAAACAGTCGATTCCTATCAGACAGAAGGCATCAGGACACACATTTCTTATGGCTTTGGAAAGTGAATAATATGCATCTGAGAATCCAGGACTGGATCTTTCTTTCTCGGTGAAAAACAACTTTGTTCCTTCGGGGAAGCTCATCTCGCAAAGTGCAACTTTTCGTTGCTAACAAGAGAAACAGCTGATTCTTTCAAGACAGAAAGCAAAAGGACACACATTTCTTGTGGCTTTGGTAAGTGAATCATATGCATTTGAGAATGCAGGTCTGGATCTTTCTTTCTCGGTGAAAAACAACCTTGTTCCTTAGAGGAAGCTCATCTCGCAAAGTGCAACTTTTCCTTGCTAACAAGAGAAACAGCTGATTCTTACAAGACAGAAAGCATAAGTACACACATTTCTTATGGCTTTGGTATGTGAATAATATGCATCTGAGAGTCCAGGCCTGGATCTTTCTTTCTCGGTGAAAAACAACTTTGTTCATTAGGGGAAGCTCAACTCGCAAAGTGCAAATTTTCGTTGCTAACAAGTGAAACAGCTAATTCTTTCAAGACAGAAAGCAAAAGAACACACATTTCTTATGGTTTTGATAAGTGAATCACATGCATTCGAGAATGCAGGTCTGGAGCTTTCTTTCTTGGTGAAAACACAGTTGTTACTTACGGGAAGCTCCTATCACAAAGTGAACCCTTGCTCTTCTAACACGTGAAACTCTTGATTTCTGACAGACAGGACACATTAGGGCACATATTTCTTATGGTTTTGGAAAGGAAATCATATACATCTAAAACTCCAAGGCTGGAGCTTGCTTTCGCTGTGCAAAGCACTGTTGTTCCTTAGGGGAAGCTCAACGAGCAAAGTGCAACTTTTCGTTTCTAACAAGTGAAACGGTCGCTTCCGGTCAGACAGAAGGCATCAGGACACACATTTCTTATGGCTTCGGTAAGTGAATAATATGCATCTGAGAGTCCAGGACTGGATCTTTCTTTCTCGGTGAAAAACAACTTTGTTCCTTAGGGGAAGCTCAACTCGCAAAGTGCAACTTTTTGTTGCTAACAAGAGAAACAGTTGATTCTTGCAAGACAGAAAGCAAAAGGACACACATTTCTTATGGTTTTGATAAGTGAATCATATGCATTCGAGAATGCAGGTCTGGAGCTTTCTTTCTCGGTGAAAAACAACTTTGTTCCTTAGGGGAAGCTCAACTCGCAAAGTGCAACTTTTTGTTGCTAACAAGAGAAACAGTTGATTCTTGCAAGACAGAAAGCAAAAGGACACACATTTCTTATGGTTTTGATAAGTGAATCATATGCATTCGAGAATGCAGGTCTGGAGCTTTCTTTCTCGGTGAAAACACAGTTGTTACGTACTGGAAGCTCGTATCGCAAAGTGCACCTTTGCTCTTCTAACACGTGAAACCCTTGATTTCTGACAGACAGGAGACATCAGGGCACATATTTCTTATGGTTTTGGAAAGTAATTCATATACATCTAAAACTCCAGGGCTGGAGCTTGCTTTCGCTGTGCAAAGCACTGTTGTTCCTTAGGGGAAACTCAACGAGCAAAGTGCAACTTTGCTTTGCTAACAAGAGAAACAGTCGATTCCTGTCAGACAGAAGGCATCAGGACACACATTTCTTATGGCTTTGGAAAGTGAATAATATGCATCTGAGAGTCCAGGCCTGGATCTTTCTTTCTCGGTGAAAAACAACTTTGTTCCTTAGGGGAAGCTCAACGAGCAAAGTGCAACTTTTCGTTGCTAACAAGTGAAAGAGTCGATTCCTGTCAGACAGAAGGCATCAGGACACGCATTTCTTATGGCTTCGGTAAGTGAATAATATGCATTCGAGAATGCAGGTCTGAAGCTTTCTTTCTTGGTGAAAACACAGTTGTTACATACGGGAAGCTCCTATCGCAAAGTGCACCTTTGCTCTTCTCACACGTGAAACTCTTGATTTCTGACAGAGAGGCCACATCAGGGCACATATTTCTTATGGTTTTGGAAAGTAAATCATATACATCTAAAACTCCAAGGCTGGAGCTTGCTTTCGCTGTGCAAAGCACTGTTGTTCATTAGAGGAAGCTCAACGAGCAAAGTGCAACTTTGCTTTGCTCACAAGTGAAACGGTCGATTCCTGTCAGACAGAAGGCATCAGGACACAGTATTCTTATGGCTCTGGCTAGTGAATCACAAGCATCAGAGAATCCAGGACTGGAGCTCTGTTTCTAGATGAAAAGCACAGTTGTTCCTTAAGGGAATCTCAACGAGCAAAGTGCAACTTTGCTTTGCTAACAAGAGAAACAGTCGATTCCTGTAAGACAGAAGGCATCAGGACACACATTTCTTATGGCTTCGGTAGTGAATAATATGCATCTGAGAATCCAGGACTGGATCTTTCTTTCTCGGTGAAAAACAACTTTGTTCCTTAGGGGAAGCTTAACTCTCAAAGTGCTACTTTTCGTTGCTAACAAGAGAAACAGCTGATTCTTTCAAGACAGAAAGCATAACGACACACATTTCTTATGGTTTTGATAAGTGAATCATA
Source organism: Pithys albifrons albifrons (assembly GCF_047495875.1). NCBI lineage: Eukaryota > Metazoa > Chordata > Aves > Passeriformes > Thamnophilidae > Pithys > Pithys albifrons. The sequence goes on from NC_092482.1 coordinate 7,748,617, forward strand.
TGCATTCGAGAATGCAGGCCTGGAGCTTTCTTTCTCGGTGAAAACACAGTTGTTACGTACTGGAAGCTCCTATCGCAAAGGGCATCTTTGCTCTTCTAACAAGTGAAACTCTTGATTTTTGACAGACAGTAGACATCAGGGCACATATTTCTTATGGTTTTGGAAAGTAAATCATATACATCTAAAACTCCAGGGCTGGAGCTTGCTTTCGCTGTGCAAAGCACTGTTGTTCCTTAGGGGAAGCTCAACGAGCAAAGTGCAACTTTTCGTTGCTAACAAGTGAAACAGTCGATTCCTATCAGACAGAAGGCATCAGGACACACATTTCTTATGGCTTTGGAAAGTGAATAATATGCATCTGAGAATCCAGGACTGGATCTTTCTTTCTCGCTGAAAAACAACTTTGTTCCTTCGGGGAAGCTCATCTCGCAAAGTGCAACTTTTCGTTGCTAACAAGAGAAACAGCTGATTCTTGCAAGACAGCAAGCATAAGGACACACATTTCTTATGGCTTTGGTAAGTGAATAATATGCATCTGAGAATCCAGGACTGGATCTTTCTTTCTCGGTGAAAAACAACCTTGTTCCTTCGGGGAAGCTCATCTCGCAAAGTGCAACTTTTCCTTGCTAACAAGAGAAACAGCCGATTCTTGCAAGACAGAAAGCATAAGGACACACATTTCTTATGGCTTTGGTAAGTGAATAATATGCATCTGAGAGTCCAGGCCTGGATCTTTCTTTCTCGGTGAAAAACAACTTTGTTCATTAGGGGAAGCTCCTATCGCAAAGTGCAACTTTTTGTTGCTAACAAGAGAAACAGCTGATTCTTTCAAGACAGAAAGCAAAAGAACACACTTTTCTTATGGTTTTGATAAGTGAATCATATGCATTCGAAAATGCAGGTCTGGAGCTTTCTTTCTTGGTGAAAACACAGTTGTTACGTACGGGAAGCTCCTATCACAAAGTGCACCTTTGCTCTTCTAACACGTGAAACTCTTGATTTCTGACAGACAGGACACATTAGGGCACATATTTCTTATGGTTTTGGAAAGTAAATCATATACATCTAAAACTCCAGGGCTGGAGCTTGCTTTCGCTGTGCAAAGCACTGTTGTTCCTTAGGGGAAGCTCAACGAGCAAAGTGCAACTTTGCTTTGCTAACAAGAGAAACAGTCGATTCCTGTCAGACAGAAGGCATCAGGACACACATTTCTTATGGCTTTGGAAAGTGAATAATATGCATCTGAGAGTCCAGGACTGGATCTTTCTTTCTCGGTGAAAAACAACTTTGTTCCTTAGGGGAAGCTCAACTCGCAAAGTGCAACTTTTTGTTGCTAACAAGAGAAACAGTTGATTCTTGCAAGACAGAAAGCAAAAGGACACACATTTCTTATGGTTTTGATAAGTGAATCATATGCATTCGAGAATGCAGGTCTGGAGCTTTCTTTCTTGGTGAAAACACAGTTGTTACGTACTGGAAGCTCGTATCGCAAAGTGCACCTTTGCTCTTCTAACACGTGAAACCCTTGATTTCTGACAGACAGGAGACATCAGGGCACATATTTCTTATGGTTTTGGAAAGTAATTCATATACATCTAAAACTCCAGGGCTGGAGCTTGCTTTCGCTGTGCAAAGCACTGTTGTTCCTTAGGGGAAGCTCAACGAGCAAAGTGCAACTTTGCTTTGCTAACAAGAGAAACAGTCGATTCCTGTCAGACAGAAGGCATCAGGACACACATTTCTTATGGCTTTGGAAAGTGAATAATATGCATCTGAGAGTCCAGGCCTGGATCTTTCTTTCTCGGTGAAAAACAACTTTGTTCCTTAGGGGAAGCTCAACGAGCAAAGTGCAACTTTTCGTTGCTAAAAGGTGAAACGGTCGATTCCGGTCAGACAGAAGGCATCAGGACACACATTTCTTATGGCTTCGGTAAGTGAATAATATGCATCTGAGAATCCAGGACTGGATCTTTCTTTCTCGCTGAAAAACAACTTTGTTCCTTAGGGGAAGGTCATCTCGCAAAGTGCAACTTTTCGTTGCTAACAAGAGAAACTGCTGATTCTTGCAAGAGAGAAAGCATAAGGACACACATTTCTTATGGCTTTGGTAAGTGAATAATATGCATCTCAGAGTCCGGGCCTGGATCTTTCTTTCTCGGTGAAAAACAACCTTGTTCTTTGGGGGAAGGTCATCTCGCACAGTGCAACTTTTCGTTGCTAACAAGAGAAACTGCTGATTCTTGAGAGACAGAAGGCATAAGGACACACATTTCTTATGGCTTTGGTAAGTGAATAATATGCATCTGAGAGTCCAGGCCTGGATCTTTCTTTCTCGGAGAAAAACAACTTTGTTCCTTAGGGGAAGCTCAACGAGCAAAGTGCAACTTTTTGTTGCTAACAAGAGAAACAGCTGATTCTTTCAAGACAGAAAGTAAAAGAACAGACATTTCTTATGGTTTTGATAAGTGAATCATATGCATTCGAGAATGCAGGTCTGGAGCTTTCTTTCTTGGTGAAAACACAGTTGTTACGTACTGGAAGCTCCTATCGCAAAGGGCATCTTTGCTCTTCTAACAAGTGAAACTCTTGATTTTTGACAGACAGTAGACATCAGGGCACATATTTCTTATGGTTTTGGAAAGTAAATCATATACATCTAAAACTCCAGGGCTGGAGCTTGCTTTCGCTGTGCAAAGCACTGTTGTTCCTTAGGGGAAGCTCAACGAGCAAAGTGCAACTTTTCGTTGCTAACAAGTGAAACAGTCGATTCCTATCAGACAGAAGGCATCAGGACACACATTTCTTATGGCTTTGGAAAGTGAATAATATGCATCTGAGAATCCAGGACTGGATCTTTCTTTCTCGCTGAAAAACAACTTTGTTCCTTCGGGGAAGCTCATCTCGCAAAGTGAAAATTTTCGTTGCTAACAAGAGAAACAGCTGATTCTTGCAAGACAGCAAGCATAAGGACACACATTTCTTATGGCTTTGGTAAGTGAATAATATGCATCTGAGAATCCAGGACTGGATCTTTCTTTCTCGGTGAAAAACAACCTTGTTCCTTCGGGGAAGCTCATCTCGCAAAGTGCAACTTTTCCTTGCTAACAAGAGAAACAGCCGATTCTTGCAAGACAGAAAGCATAAGGACACACATTTCTTATGGCTTTGGTAAGTGAATAATATGCATCTGAGAGTCCAGGCCTGGATCTTTCTTTCTCGGTGAAAAACAACTTTGTTCATTAGGGGAAGCTCAACTCGCAAAGTGCAACTTTTTGTTGCTAACAAGAGAAACAGCTGATTCTTTCAAGACAGAAAGCAAAAGAACACACTTTTCTTATGGTTTTGATAAGTGAATCATATGCATTCGAGAATGCAGGTCTGGAGCTTTCTTTCTTGGTGAAAACACAGTTGTTACGTACGGGAAGCTCCTATCACAAAGTGCACCTTTGCTCTTCTAACACGTGAAACTCTTGATTTCTGACAGACAGGACACATTAGGGCACATATTTCTTATGGTTTTGGAAAGTAAATCATATACATCTAAAACTCCAGGGCTGGAGCTTGCTTTCGCTGTGCAAAGCACTGTTGTTCCTTAGGGGAAGCTCAACGAGCAAAGTGCAACTTTGCTTTGCTAACAAGAGAAACAGTCGATTCCTGTCAGACAGAAGGCATCAGGACACACATTTCTTATGGCTTTGGAAAGTGAATAATATGCATCTGAGAGTCCAGGCCTGGATCTTTCTTTCTCGGTGAAAAACAACTTTGTTCCTTAGGGGAAGCTCAACGAGCAAAGTGCAACTTTTTGTTGCTAACAAGAGAAACAGTTGATTCTTGCAAGACAGAAAGCAAAAGGACACACATTTCTTATGGTTTTGATAAGTGAATCATATGCATTCGAGAATGCAGGTCTGGAGCTTTCTTTCTTGGTGAAAACACAGTTGTTACGTACTGGAAGCTCGTATCGCAAAGTGCACCTTTGCTCTTCTAACACGTGAAACCCTTGATTTCTGACAGACAGGAGACATCAGGGCACATATTTCTTATGGTTTTGGAAAGTAATTCATATACATCTAAAACTCCAGGGCTGGAGCTTGCTTTCGCTGTGCAAAGCACTGTTGTTCCTTAGGGGAAGCTCAACGAGCAAAGTGCAACTTTGCTTTGCTAACAAGAGAAACAGTCGATTCCTGTCAGACAGAAGGCATCAGGACACACATTTCTTATGGCTTTGGAAAGTGAATAATATGCATCTGAGAGTCCAGGCCTGGATCTTTCTTTCTCGCTGAAAAACAACTTTGTTCCTTAGGGGAAGCTCAACGAGCAAAGTGCAACTTTTCGTTGCTAACAAGTGAAACGGTCGATTCCGGTCAGACAGAAGGCATCAGGACACACATTTCTTATGGCTTCGGTAAGTGAATAATATGCATCTGAGAATCCAGGACTGGATCTTTCTTTCTCGCTGAAAAACAACTTTGTTCCTTAGGGGAAGGTCATCTCGCACAGTGCAACTTTTCGTTGCTAACAAGAGAAACTGCTGATTCTTGCAAGAGAGAAAGCATAAGGACACACATTTCTTATGGCTTTGGTAAGTGAATAATATGCATCTCAGAGTCCAGGCCTGGATCTTTCTTTCTCGGTGAAAAACAACCTTGTTCCTTAGGGGAAGGTCATCTCGCACAGTGCAACTTTTCGTTGCTAACAAGAGAAACTGCTGATTCTTGAGAGACAGAAGGCATAAGGACACACATTTCTTATGGCTTTGGTAAGTGAATAATATGCATCTGAGAGTCCAGGCCTGGATCTTTCTTTCTCGGAGAAAAACAACTTTGTTCCTTAGGGGAAGCTTAACTCTCAAAGTGCTACTTTTCGTTGCTAACAAGAGAAACAGCTGATTCTTTCAAGACAGAAAGCATAACGACACACATTTCTTATGGTTTTGATAAGTGAATCATATGCATTCGAGAATGCAGGCCTGGAGCTTTCTTTCTCGGTGAAAACACAGTTGTTACGTACTGGAAGCTCCTATCGCAAAGGGCATCTTTGCTCTTCTAACACGTGAAACTCTTGATTTTTGACAGACAGTAGACATCAGGGCACATATTTCTTATGGTTTTGGAAAGTAATTCGTATACATCTAAAACTCCAGGGCTGGAGCTTGCTTTCGCTGTGCAAAGCACTGTTGTTCCTTAGGGGAAGCTCAACGAGCAAAGTGCAAGTTTTCCTTGCTAACAAGTGAAACAGTCGATTCCTGTCAGACAGAAGGCATCAGGACACGCATTTCTTATGGCTTCGGTAAGTGAATAATATGCATCTGAGAATCCAGGACTGGATCTTTCTTTCTCGGTGAAAAACAACCTTGTTCCTTAGGGGAAGCTCATCCCGCAAAGTGCAACTTTTCGTTGCTAACAAGAGAAACAGCTGATTCTTGCAAGACAGAAAGCAAAAGGACACACATTTCTTATGGCTTTGATAAGTGAATCATATGCATTCGAGAATGCAGGTCTGGAGCTTTCTTTATTTGTGAAAACACAGTTGTTACATACGGGAAGCTCCTATCGCAAAGTGCACCTTTGCTCTTCTCACACGTGAAACTCTTGATTTCTGACAGAGAGGCCACATCAGGGCACATATTTCTTATGGTTTTGGAAAGTAAATCATATACATCTAAAACTCCAAGGCTGGAGCTTGCTTTCGCTGTGCAAAGCACTGTTGTTCATTAGAGGAAGCTCAACGAGCAAAGTGCAACTTTGCTTTGCTCACAAGTGAAACGGTCGATTCCTGTCAGACAGAAGGCATCAGGACACAGTATTCTTATGGCTCTGGCTAGTGAATCACAAGCATCAGAGAATCCAGGACTGGAGCTCTGTTTCTAGATGAAAAGCACAGTTGTTCCTTAAGGGAATCTCAACGAGCAAAGTGCAACTTTGCTTTGCTAACAAGAGAAACAGTCGATTCCTGTAAGACAGAAGGCATCAGGACACACATTTCTTATGGCTTCGGTAGTGAATAATATGCATCTGAGAATCCAGGACTGGATCTTTCTTTCTCGGTGAAAAACAACTTTGTTCCTTAGGGGAAGCTTAACTCTCAAAGTGCTACTTTTCGTTGCTAACAAGAGAAACAGCTGATTCTTTCAAGACAGAAAGCATAACGACACACATTTCTTATGGTTTTGATAAGTGAATCATATGCATTCGAGAATGCAGGCCTGGAGCTTTCTTTCTCGGTGAAAACACAGTTGTTACGTACTGGAAGCTCCTATCGCAAAGGGCATCTTTGCTCTTCTAACAAGTGAAAGTCTTGATTTTTGACAGACAGTAGACATCAGGGCACATATTTCTTATGGTTTTGGAAAGTAAATCATATACATCTAAAACTCCAGGGCTGGAGCTTGCTTTCGCTGTGCAAAGCACTGTTGTTCCTTAGGGGAAGCTCAACGAGCAAAGTGCAACTTTTCGTTGCTAACAAGTGAAACAGTCGATTCCTATCAGACAGAAGGCATCAGGACACACATTTCTTATGGCTTTGGAAAGTGAATAATATGCATCTGAGAATCCAGGACTGGATCTTTCTTTCTCGCTGAAAAACAACTTTGTTCCTTCGGGGAAGCTCATCTCGCAAAGTGCAACTTTTCGTTGCTAACAAGAGAAACAGCTGATTCTTGCAAGACAGCAAGCATAAGGACACACATTTCTTATGGCTTTGGTAAGTGAATAATATGCATCTGAGAATCCAGGACTGGATCTTTCTTTCTCGGTGAAAAACAACCTTGTTCCTTCGGGGAAGCTCATCTCGCAAAGTGCAACTTTTCCTTGCTAACAAGAGAAACAGCCGATTCTTGCAAGACAGAAAGCATAAGGACACACATTTCTTATGGCTTTGGTAAGTGAATAATATGCATCTGAGAGTCCAGGCCTGGATCTTTCTTTCTCGGTGAAAAACAACTTTGTTCATTACGGGAAGCTCAACTCGCAAAGTGCAACTTTTTGTTGCTAACAAGAGAAACAGCTGATTCTTTCAAGACAGAAAGCAAAAGAACACACTTTTCTTATGGTTTTGATAAGTGAATCATATGCATTCGAGAATGCAGGTCTGGAGCTTTCTTTCTTGGTGAAAACACAGTTGTTACGTACTGGAAGCTCGTATCGCAAAGTGCACCTTTGCTCTTCTAACACGTGAAACCCTTGATTTCTGACAGACAGGAGACATCAGGGCACATATTTCTTATGGTTTTGGAAAGTAATTCATATACATCTAAAACTCCAGGGCTGGAGCTTGCTTTCGCTGTGCAAAGCACTGTTGTTCCTTAGGGGAAGCTCAACGAGCAAAGTGCAACTTTGCTTTGCTAACAAGAGAAACAGTCGATTCCTGTCAGACAGAAGGCATCAGGACACACATTTCTTATGGCTTTGGAAAGTGAATAATATGCATCTGAGAGTCCAGGCCTGGATCTTTCTTTCTCGGTGAAAAACAACTTTGTTCCTTAGGGGAAGCTCAACGAGCAAAGTGCAACTTTTCGTTGCTAAAAGGTGAAACGGTCGATTCCGGTCAGACAGAAGGCATCAGGACACACATTTCTTATGGCTTCGGTAAGTGAATAATATGCATCTCTGAGTCCGGGCCTGGATCTTTCTTTCTCGGTGAAAAACAACCTTGTTCCTTAGGGGAAGGTCATCTCGCACAGTGCAACTTTTCGTTGCTAACAAGAGAAACTGCTGATTCTTGAGAGACAGAAGGCATAAGGACACACATTTCTTATGGCTTTGGTAAGTGAATAATATGCATCTGAGAGTCCAGGCCTGGATCTTTCTTTCTCGGAGAAAAACAACTTTGTTCCTTAGGGGAAGCTCAACGAGCAAAGTGCAACTTTTTGTTGCTAACAAGAGAAACAGCTGATTCTTTCAAGACAGAAAGTAAAAGAACAGACATTTCTTATGGTTTTGATAAGTGAATCATATGCATTCGAGAATGCAGGTCTGGAGCTTTCTTTCTTGGTGAAAACACAGTTGTTACGTACTGGAAGCTCCTATCGCAAAGGGCATCTTTGCTCTTCTAACAAGTGAAACTCTTGATTTTTGACAGACAGTAGACATCAGGGCACATATTTCTTATGGTTTTGGAAAGTAAATCATATACATCTAAAACTCCAGGGCTGGAGCTTGCTTTCGCTGTGCAAAGCACTGTTGTTCCTTAGGGGAAGCTCAACGAGCAAAGTGCAACTTTTCGTTGCTAACAAGTGAAACAGTCGATTCCTATCAGACAGAAGGCATCAGGACACACATTTCTTATGGCTTTGGAAAGTGAATAATATGCATCTGAGAATCCAGGACTGGATCTTTCTTTCTCGCTGAAAAACAACTTTGTTCCTTCGGGGAAGCTCATCTCGCAAAGTGAAAATTTTCGTTGCTAACAAGAGAAACAGCTGATTCTTGCAAGACAGCAAGCATAAGGACACACATTTCTTATGGCTTTGGTAAGTGAATAATATGCATCTGAGAATCCAGGACTGGATCTTTCTTTCTCGGTGAAAAACAACCTTGTTCCTTCGGGGAAGCTCATCTCGCAAAGTGCAACTTTTCCTTGCTAACAAGAGAAACAGCCGATTCTTGCAAGACAGAAAGCATAAGGACACACATTTCTTATGGCTTTGGTAAGTGAATAATATGCATCTGAGAGTCCAGGCCTGGATCTTTCTTTCTCGGTGAAAAACAACTTTGTTCATTAGGGGAAGCTCAACTCGCAAAGTGCAACTTTTTGTTGCTAACAAGAGAAACAGCTGATTCTTTCAAGACAGAAAGCAAAAGAACACACTTTTCTTATGGTTTTGATAAGTGAATCATATGCATTCGAGAATGCAGGTCTTGAGCTTTCTTTCTTGGTGAAAACACAGTTGTTACGTACGGGAAGCTCCTATCACAAAGTGCACCTTTGCTCTTCTAACACGTGAAACTCTTGATTTCTGACAGACAGGACACATTAGGGCACATATTTCTTATGGTTTTGGAAAGTAAATCATATACATCTAAAACTCCAGGGCTGGAGCTTGCTTTCGCTGTGCAAAGCACTGTTGTTCCTTAGGGGAAGCTCAACGAGCAAAGTGCAACTTTGCTTTGCTAACAAGAGAAACAGTCGATTCCTGTCAGACAGAAGGCATCAGGACACACATTTCTTATGGCTTTGGAAAGTGAATAATATGCATCTGAGAGTCCAGGCCTGGATCTTTCTTTCTCGGTGAAAAACAACTTTGTTCCTTAGGGGAAGCTCAACGAGCAAAGTGCAACTTTTTGTTGCTAACAAGAGAAACAGTTGATTCTTGCAAGACAGAAAGCAAAAGGACACACATTTCTTATGGTTTTGATAAGTGAATCATATGCATTCGAGAATGCAGGTCTGGAGCTTTCTTTCTTGGTGAAAACACAGTTGTTACGTACTGGAAGCTCGTATCGCAAAGTGCACCTTTGCTCTTCTAACACGTGAAACCCTTGATTTCTGACAGACAGGAGACATCAGGGCACATATTTCTTATGGTTTTGGAAAGTAATTCATATACATCTAAAACTCCAGGGCTGGAGCTTGCTTTCGCTGTGCAAAGCACTGTTGTTCCTTAGGGGAAGCTCAACGAGCAAAGTGCAACTTTGCTTTGCTAACAAGAGAAACAGTCGATTCCTGTCAGACAGAAGGCATCAGGACACACATTTCTTATGGCTTTGGAAAGTGAATAATATGCATCTGAGAGTCCAGGCCTGGATCTTTCTTTCTCGGTGAAAAACAACTTTGTTCCTTAGGGGAAGCTCAACGAGCAAAGTGCAACTTTTCGTTGCTAACAAGTGAAACGGTCGATTCCGGTCAGACAGAAGGCATCAGGACACACATTTCTTATGGCTTCGGTAAGTGAATAATATGCATCTGAGAATCCAGGACTGGATCTTTCTTTCTCGCTGAAAAACAACTTTGTTCCTTAGGGGAAGGTCATCTCGCACAGTGCAACTTTTCGTTGCTAACAAGAGAAACTGCTGATTCTTGCAAGAGAGAAAGCATAAGGACACACATTTCTTATGGCTTTGGTAAGTGAATAATATGCATCTCAGAGTCCAGGCCTGGATCTTTCTTTCTCGGTGAAAAACAACCTTGTTCCTTAGGGGAAGGTCATCTCGCACAGTGCAACTTTTCGTTGCTAACAAGAGAAACTGCTGATTCTTGAGAGACAGAAGGCATAAGGACACACATTTCTTATGGCTTTGGTAAGTGAATAATATGCATCTGAGAGTCCAGGCCTGGATCTTTCTTTCTCGGAGAAAAACAACTTTGTTCCTTAGGGGAAGCTTAACTCTCAAAGTGCTACTTTTCGTTGCTAACAAGAGAAACAGCTGATTCTTTCAAGACAGAAAGCATAACGACACACATTTCTTATGGTTTTGATAAGTGAATCATATGCATTCGAGAATGCAGGCCTGGAGCTTTCTTTCTCGGTGAAAACACAGTTGTTACGTACTGGAAGCTCCTATCGCAAAGGGCATCTTTGCTCTTCTAACACGTGAAACTCTTGATTTTTGACAGACAGTAGACATCAGGGCACATATTTCTTATGGTTTTGGAAAGTAATTCGTATACATCTAAAACTCCAGGGCTGGAGCTTGCTTTCGCTGTGCAAAGCACTGTTGTTCCTTAGGGGAAGCTCAACGAGCAAAGTGCAAGTTTTCCTTGCTAACAAGTGAAACAGTCGATTCCTGTCAGACAGAAGGCATCAGGACACGCATTTCTTATGGCTTCGGTAAGTGAATAATATGCATCTGAGAATCCAGGACTGGATCTTTCTTTCTCGGTGAAAAACAACCTTGTTCCTTAGGGGAAGCTCATCCCGCAAAGTGCAACTTTTCGTTGCTAACAAGAGAAACAGCTGATTCTTGCAAGACAGAAAGCAAAAGGACACACATTTCTTATGGCTTTGATAAGTGAATCATATGCATTCGAGAATGCAGGTCTGGAGCTTTCTTTATTTGTGAAAACACAGTTGTTACATACGGGAAGCTCCTATCGCAAAGTGCACCTTTGCTCTTCTCACACGTGAAACTCTTGATTTCTGACAGAGAGGCCACATCAGGGCACATATTTCTTATGGTTTTGGAAAGTAAATCATATACATCTAAAACTCCAAGGCTGGAGCTTGCTTTCGCTGTGCAAAGCACTGTTGTTCATTAGAGGAAGCTCAACGAGCAAAGTGCAACTTTGCTTTGCTCACAAGTGAAACGGTCGATTCCTGTCAGACAGAAGGCATCAGGACACAGTATTCTTATGGCTCTGGCTAGTGAATCACAAGCATCAGAGAATCCAGGACTGGAGCTCTGTTTCTAGATGAAAAGCACAGTTGTTCCTTAAGGGAATCTCAACGAGCAAAGTGCAACTTTGCTTTGCTAACAAGAGAAACAGTCGATTCCTGTAAGACAGAAGGCATCAGGACACACATTTCTTATGGCTTCGGTAGTGAATAATATGCATCTGAGAATCCAGGACTGGATCTTTCTTTCTCGGTGAAAAACAACTTTGTTCCTTAGGGGAAGCTTAACTCTCAAAGTGCTACTTTTCGTTGCTAACAAGAGAAACAGCTGATTCTTTCAAGACAGAAAGCATAACGACACACATTTCTTATGGTTTTGATAAGTGAATCATATGCATTCGAGAATGCAGGCCTGGAGCTTTCTTTCTCGGTGAAAACACAGTTGTTACGTACTGGAAGCTCCTATCGCAAAGGGCATCTTTGCTCTTCTAACAAGTGAAAGTCTTGATTTTTGACAGACAGTAGACATCAGGGCACATATTTCTTATGGTTTTGGAAAGTAAATCATATACATCTAAAACTCCAGGGCTGGAGCTTGCTTTCGCTGTGCAAAGCACTGTTGTTCCTTAGGGGAAGCTCAACGAGCAAAGTGCAACTTTTCGTTGCTAACAAGTGAAACAGTCGATTCCTATCAGACAGAAGGCATCAGGACACACATTTCTTATGGCTTTGGAAAGTGAATAATATGCATCTGAGAATCCAGGACTGGATCTTTCTTTCTCGCTGAAAAACAACTTTGTTCCTTCGGGGAAGCTCATCTCGCAAAGTGCAACTTTTCGTTGCTAACAAGAGAAACAGCTGATTCTTGCAAGACAGCAAGCATAAGGACACACATTTCTTATGGCTTTGGTAAGTGAATAATATGCATCTGAGAATCCAGGACTGGATCTTTCTTTCTCGGTGAAAAACAACCTTGTTCCTTCGGGGAAGCTCATCTCGCAAAGTGCAACTTTTCCTTGCTAACAAGAGAAACAGCCGATTCTTGCAAGACAGAAAGCATAAGGACACACATTTCTTATGGCTTTGGTAAGTGAATAATATGCATCTGAGAGTCCAGGCCTGGATCTTTCTTTCTCGGTGAAAAACAACTTTGTTCATTACGGGAAGCTCAACTCGCAAAGTGCAACTTTTTGTTGCTAACAAGAGAAACAGCTGATTCTTTCAAGACAGAAAGCAAAAGAACACACTTTTCTTATGGTTTTGATAAGTGAATCATATGCATTCGAGAATGCAGGTCTGGAGCTTTCTTTCTTGGTGAAAACACAGTTGTTACGTACTGGAAGCTCGTATCGCAAAGTGCACCTTTGCTCTTCTAACACGTGAAACCCTTGATTTCTGACAGACAGGAGACATCAGGGCACATATTTCTTATGGTTTTGGAAAGTAATTCATATACATCTAAAACTCCAGGGCTGGAGCTTGCTTTCGCTGTGCAAAGCACTGTTGTTCCTTAGGGGAAGCTCAACGAGCAAAGTGCAACTTTGCTTTGCTAACAAGAGAAACAGTCGATTCCTGTCAGACAGAAGGCATCAGGACACACATTTCTTATGGCTTTGGAAAGTGAATAATATGCATCTGAGAGTCCAGGCCTGGATCTTTCTTTCTCGGTGAAAAACAACTTTGTTCCTTAGGGGAAGCTCAACGAGCAAAGTGCAACTTTTCGTTGCTAAAAGGTGAAACGGTCGATTCCGGTCAGACAGAAGGCATCAGGACACACATTTCTTATGGCTTCGGTAAGTGAATAATATGCATCTCTGAGTCCGGGCCTGGATCTTTCTTTCTCGGTGAAAAACAACCTTGTTCCTTAGGGGAAGGTCATCTCGCACAGTGCAACTTTTCGTTGCTAACAAGAGAAACTGCTGATTCTTGAGAGACAGAAGGCATAAGGACACACATTTCTTATGGCTTTGGTAAGTGAATAATATGCATCTGAGAGTCCAGGCCTGGATCTTTCTTTCTCGGAGAAAAACAACTTTGTTCCTTAGGGGAAGCTCAACGAGCAAAGTGCAACTTTTTGTTGCTAACAAGAGAAACAGCTGATTCTTTCAAGACAGAAAGTAAAAGAACAGACATTTCTTATGGTTTTGATAAGTGAATCATATGCATTCGAGAATGCAGGTCTGGAGCTTTCTTTCTTGGTGAAAACACAGTTGTTACGTACTGGAAGCTCCTATCGCAAAGGGCATCTTTGCTCTTCTAACAAGTGAAACTCTTGATTTTTGACAGACAGTAGACATCAGGGCACATATTTCTTATGGTTTTGGAAAGTAAATCATATACATCTAAAACTCCAGGGCTGGAGCTTGCTTTCGCTGTGCAAAGCACTGTTGTTCCTTAGGGGAAGCTCAACGAGCAAAGTGCAACTTTTCGTTGCTAACAAGTGAAACAGTCGATTCCTATCAGACAGAAGGCATCAGGACACACATTTCTTATGGCTTTGGAAAGTGAATAATATGCATCTGAGAATCCAGGACTGGATCTTTCTTTCTCGCTGAAAAACAACTTTGTTCCTTCGGGGAAGCTCATCTCGCAAAGTGAAAATTTTCGTTGCTAACAAGAGAAACAGCTGATTCTTGCAAGACAGCAAGCATAAGGACACACATTTCTTATGGCTTTGGTAAGTGAATAATATGCATCTGAGAATCCAGGACTGGATCTTTCTTTCTCGGTGAAAAACAACCTTGTTCCTTCGGGGAAGCTCATCTCGCAAAGTGCAACTTTTCCTTGCTAACAAGAGAAACAGCCGATTCTTGCAAGACAGAAAGCATAAGGACACACATTTCTTATGGCTTTGGTAAGTGAATAATATGCATCTGAGAGTCCAGGCCTGGATCTTTCTTTCTCGGTGAAAAACAACTTTGTTCATTAGGGGAAGCTCAACTCGCAAAGTGCAACTTTTTGTTGCTAACAAGAGAAACAGCTGATTCTTTCAAGACAGAAAGCAAAAGAACACACTTTTCTTATGGTTTTGATAAGTGAATCATATGCATTCGAGAATGCAGGTCTGGAGCTTTCTTTCTTGGTGAAAACACAGTTGTTACGTACGGGAAGCTCCTATCACAAAGTGCACCTTTGCTCTTCTAACACGTGAAACTCTTGATTTCTGACAGACAGGACACATTAGGGCACATATTTCTTATGGTTTTGGAAAGTAAATCATATACATCTAAAACTCCAGGGCTGGAGCTTGCTTTCGCTGTGCAAAGCACTGTTGTTCCTTAGGGGAAGCTCAACGAGCAAAGTGCAACTTTGCTTTGCTAACAAGAGAAACAGTCGATTCCTGTCAGACAGAAGGCATCAGGACACACATTTCTTATGGCTTTGGAAAGTGAATAATATGCATCTGAGAGTCCAGGCCTGGATCTTTCTTTCTCGGTGAAAAACAACTTTGTTCCTTAGGGGAAGCTCAACGAGCAAAGTGCAACTTTTTGTTGCTAACAAGAGAAACAGTTGATTCTTGCAAGACAGAAAGCAAAAGGACACACATTTCTTATGGTTTTGATAAGTGAATCATATGCATTCGAGAATGCAGGTCTGGAGCTTTCTTTCTTGGTGAAAACACAGTTGTTACGTACTGGAAGCTCGTATCGCAAAGTGCACCTTTGCTCTTCTAACACGTGAAACCCTTGATTTCTGACAGACAGGAGACATCAGGGCACATATTTCTTATGGTTTTGGAAAGTAATTCATATACATCTAAAACTCCAGGGCTGGAGCTTGCTTTCGCTGTGCAAAGCACTGTTGTTCCTTAGGGGAAGCTCAACGAGCAAAGTGCAACTTTGCTTTGCTAACAAGAGAAACAGTCGATTCCTGTCAGACAGAAGGCATCAGGACACACATTTCTTATGGCTTTGGAAAGTGAATAATATGCATCTGAGAGTCCAGGCCTGGATCTTTCTTTCTCGGTGAAAAACAACTTTGTTCCTTAGGGGAAGCTCAACGAGCAAAGTGCAACTTTTCGTTGCTAACAAGTGAAACGGTCGATTCCGGTCAGACAGAAGGCATCAGGACACACATTTCTTATGGCTTCGGTAAGTGAATCATATGCATCTGAGAATCCAGGACTGGATCTTTCTTTCTCGCTGAAAAACAACTTTGTTCCTTAGGGGAAGGTCATCTCGCACAGTGCAACTTTTCGTTGCTAACAAGAGAAACTGCTGATTCTTGCAAGAGAGAAAGCATAAGGACACACATTTCTTATGGCTTTGGTAAGTGAATAATATGCATCTGAGAGTCCAGGCCTGGATCTTTCTTTCTCGGTGAAAAACAACCTTGTTCCTTAGGGGAAGCTCATCTCGCAAAGTGCAACTTTTCGTTGCTAACAAGAGAAACTGCTGATTCTTGAGAGACAGAAGGCATAAGGACACACATTTCTTATGGCTTTGGTAAGTGAATAATATGCATCTGAGAGTCCAGGCCTGGATCTTTCTTTCTCGGTGAAAAACAACTTTGTTCCTTAGGGGAAGCTCAACGAGCAAAGTGCAACTTTTTGTTGCTAACAAGAGAAACAGCTGATTCTTTCAAGACAGAAAGTAAAAGAACAGACATTTCTTATGGTTTTGATAAGTGAATCATATGCATTCGAGAATGCAGGTCTGGAGCTTTCTTTCTTGGTGAAAACACAGTTGTTACTTACGGGAAGCTCCTATCGCAAAGTGCACCTTTGCTCTTCTAACACGTGAAACTCTTGATTTCTGACAGACAGGACACATTAGGGCACATATTTCTTATGGTTTTGGAAAGTAAATCATATACATCTAAAACTCCAGGGCTGGAGCTTGCTTTCGCTGTGCAAAGCACTGTTGTTCCTTAGGGGAAGCTCAACGAGCAAAGTGCAACTTTTCGTTGCTAACAAGTGAAACGGTCGATTCCTATCAGACAGAAGGCATCAGGACACACATTTCTTATGGCTTTGGAAAGTGAATAATATGCATCTGAGAGTCCAGGACTGGATCTTTCTTTCTCGGTGAAAAACAACTTTGTTCCTTCGGGGAAGCTCATCTCGCAAAGTGCAACTTTTCGTTGCTAACAAGAGAAACAGCTGATTCTTGCAAGACAGCAAGCATAAGGACACACATTTCTTATGGCTTTGGTAAGTGAATAATATGCATCTGAGAATCCAGGACTGGATCTTTCTTTCTCGGTGAAAAACAACCTTGTTCCTTAGGGGAAGCTCAACTCGCAAAGTGCAACTTTTCGTTGCAAACAAGAGAAACTGCCGATTCTTTCAAGACAGAAAGCAAAAGGACACACATTTCTTATGGCTTTGGTAAGTGAATAATATGCATCTGAGAGTCCAGGACTGGATCTTTCTTTCTTGGTGAAAACACAGTTGTTACGTACGGGAAGCTTCTATCGCAAAGTGCACCTTTGCTCTTCTAACACGTGAAACTCTTGATTTCTGACAGACAGGCGACATCAGGGCACATATTTCTTATGGTTTTGGAAAGTAAATCATATACATCTAAAACTCCAGGGCTGGAGCTTGCTTTCGCTGTGCAAAGTACTGTTGTTCCTTAGGGGAAGCTCAACGAGCAAACTGCAACTTTGCTTTGCTACCAAGTGAAACAGTAGATTCCTGTCAGACAGAAGGCATCAGGACACAGTATTCTTATGGCACTGGCTAGTGAATCACATGCATCAGAGAATCCAGGACTGGAGCTCTCTTTCTGGATGCAAAGCACAGTTGTTCTTTAGGAGAAGTTCAGTTGGCAAAGAGTAGCATTATTCTGCTATCAAGTGAAACAGTCGATTCCCGTCAGAAAGAATGTATCAGGACACATATTTCTTATGGTTTTAGAAAGATTCCCATATGCATCTGAGAATCGAGGCCTGGATCTTTCTTTCTCGGTGAAAAACAACTTTGTTCCTTAGGGGAAGCTCAACTCGCAAAGTGCAACTTTTCGTTGCTAACAAGAGAAACAGCTGATTCTTACAAGACAGAAAGCAAAAGGACACACATTTCTTATGGCTTTGATAAGTGAATCATATGCATTCGAGAATGCAGGTCTGGAGCTTTCTTTCTTGGTGAAAACACAGTTGTTACGTACGGGAAGCTCCTATCGCAAAGTGCACCTTTGCTCTTCCAACACGTGAAACTCTTGATTTCTGACAGACAGGCGACATCAGGGCACATATTTCTTATGGTTTTGGAAAGTAAATCATATACATCTAGAACTGCAAGGCTGGAGCTTGCTTTCACGGTGCAAAGCATCGTTGTTAATTAGGGGAAGTTCAACGAGCAAAGTGCAACTTTGCTTTGCTAACAAGTGAAACAGTCGATTCCTGTCAGACAGAAGGCATCAGGACACACATTTCTTATGGCTTTGGAAAGTGAATAATATGCATCAGAGAATCCAGGCCTGGATCTTTCGGTCTCGGTGAAAAACAACGTTGTTCCTTCGGGGAAGCTCATCTCGCAAAGTGCAACTTTTCGTTGCTAACAAGAGAAACGGCTGATTCTTGCAAGACAGAAGGCATAAGGACACACATTTCTTATGGCTTTGGTAATGAATCATATGCATCTGAGAATCCAGGCCTGGATCTTTCTTTCTCCGTGAAAATCACAGTGGTTCCTTGGAGGAGCTCATCTCGTAAAGTGCAACTAACTCTCCCGTGATCTGCTAAAGTGTGACACGGTTGATTCGTGCCAGACAGAAGGCTGCAAGATACATATTTTTTATGGATTTGGAACGAGAATTATATGCATCAGAGAATCCAGGCCTGGAGCTTTCTTTCTCCGTGAAAGAAACAGTTGTTACTTATGGGAATGTACTCTCGCAAAGTGTAGCGAAGAGTCCCATCTGTGCTAACAAGTGAAACAGCTGATTCTTGCCGATACACATTTGTTATGGCTTTGGAAAATGAATCACATGCATCAGAGAATCCAGGCCTGGAGCTTTATTTCTCGGTGAGAAACAGACTTGTTCTTTATGGGAAGCTCATCTTCCAAAATGCAACTAACAGTGCCATGCTCTGCTAACAAGTGGAAACTTGATTCCTGCCAGAGAGAATACATTAGGGCACTCATTTCTAACGGCTTTTGAAAGTGAATCATATGCATCAGATAATCCATGCCTGGAGCTTTCTTACTCTGGGGAAAGCACCGTTGCTCCTTATAGGAATTTCATCTCGAACAGTGTTGTTAACAGTTCCATGCTCTGCTAAATTTGAAAGAGTTTATTCCTGCCAGACAGAAGGCATCAGGACCGACATTTCTTCTGGATTGGAAAGTGAATCATATGCATCTAACAATCCAGAGCTAGAGCTTGCTTTCTCGGTGAAAATCACACTGGTTCCTTAGAGAAGCTCATCTCGCAAAGTGCAACTAAGGGTGCCATGATCTGCTACAATTTGACATAGTTGATTCCTGCCAGAGAGAAGGCATCGGGATACACATTTCTTAAGGCTTTGGAAAGCGAATAATATGCATCAGAGAATACCGGAATGGAGCTTTCTTTTTTGGTTAAAAGCACACTTGTTCGTTAGAGGAAGCTCATCTCGCAAAATGCAGTTTACAGTCCCATGCTGTGCTAACAAGTGAAAGTATTGATTCCTGTCAGAGAGAAAGCATCAGCAATCACATTTGTTATGGCTTTGGAAAAGTGAATCATATGCATCTGAGAATCCAGGCCTGGAGTATTCTTTTTTGTGGAAAAAGCACAGTTGTTCCTTTTGAGAAGTTCATCTCGC